>NC_053167.1:9665884-9965884 GCF_016835505.1 Polypterus senegalus
TTTATAAATTTCTCTTTAAATATTTCTGAAAAAATAGCTGGCAAGGTATGTCTATTTTACTTGTTTAAGTAAATGAAATGAAGTAGAGGTAGCAACTTGAAATAATCTTAAATTACCTTGGAATTTGAATTTTCCATCAACTGCATTTCTAAAAACACACACCTTACCTAATGTCTACTATTGTAGACCAATTTAACTCCAACTGAATTCATTTTATGGAGATAACAGTGTACTAGTGAAGAAAAACATACTACACTGCTCAAGTCTGGCAACATCATCTCACTTCAGAAGTTGAAATTATACATATCAAATTAAATGCACAACTACTAGACATCTTTAGTTATTCCCTATACCAGGCTGGGTAATACCAGTGAAGATGAGCTGAGCCATCAACATTCAATACAGAGTAACAAAGTGCATTTCCTAGAGACACTTGCTTCAAATTTTGTAATCTCTCTCTAAAAGATCAAATTTACTCAACTAGAGAAAAAAAAAACATGCTACTTTCTTCCTGTCATACAATAAGATGATCATACTATATGGTTGATTAAAGGGCAATGCATATTTTGCTTCTCAACCCATGCACACACTTAAAGCAAATACTCTTCTGCAAGTGTGACTTGAAACTGAAAAATGCAACAGGAGGTTAAAATAAGGTCTTACATAAGAAGGCAAGCTTATTACATTCTTTCAATAGCTTTTATCCATACTCATTTTGACATTCTTCCTCACTTTAATCATCAATTCTGAGTATATACACATTATATTTGTATTTTCTCATGAACAGTTTTTGCCACGTCAGCTCTGCTCACTCTGACTCAGTCATCTCTATATCAGTTTATTACCTGCAGCAGTTTCAACTACACTCTGTTGCCTTTTTTCCTGTAATTGTAAGACAAGTGTAATTGACCTTGACACAAAAATGAAGGTGATCAAGCATTACAAGGGAGGTAAGACAGTGAATGTAATCGCATGTGACTAAGTTATCCCACTGTAACTGGTGTTCTACACAGTGTGCAAAAAATCTGAACTGACATTTCCAAGACAAGGTCTATTTAATAATAAAAAACAGCCAACATTTCCTATTAATTTTTCATAACAATTTCTAGGTTCTCCTCCTTACTTTGGGCTTTACAGTCAAAATGGACAGAAAGCTTGCTGTAAGTTTGTGTTTGCTAAATGGTTTCCCATTTTAATGTTTTCTCTACTCTAACATTTAGTACACTCTTTAAATATTACTCAAACACCTATTTTAAAGCACATTTAAGTGATTGTTCAAAGTCTGAGGTGTACACACCAGAATGAAATGGCTAAAATGACAAAAAAAAATTGTAAAACATTATTTCATAACAAAGAATCTCACCAGCTTGCTGAAGTAGCTGCGGCTGACCTTAACCATCTCCCCTTTGAAGCGCAGACAGGCAACATCATTCTCAAAGTGCAGCTCAACCCGAGGCTGTGAAGGAGAAGGGATGGACAGGCGGGCAGGATAACAGTACACAAGACGATCTTGCACCTCTGGGGTCTCTATATTTTCTATAAAAGAAGAAAAAAAAATACAGATTTTATAAATGTGCAAGTTATTCTTCCAGAATTTCTGTACTTTTTAGAGGCGTCATTCTGTGTAACAGTACTGTAGACCTATATAATAATATATTGGGCACCAAACATTTTTTTCTTTGAAACCTAACCCCTTGCTCCATTTCACTCACAAAGGGCAGAGGGCACTCAGTTTTTACATCATCCAGAAGGATGAGCACAAGGTTATAAATTAGCTACGTAAAAACTGAAGAAAAAAGTACATTCTTGTGTATGCCAGGTACTACTGCAGGGCTGTCACACTGGAGTCACTTTTCAAAATTAATCCATACTTTTACGAAAATCTTATTTGAAAGTAAAAACTGACTAACAAAGAAAGGTTTTCTGTTTTATCTTGTGTTAATGTTGGCTGGCACTGTACATGTAACATTCTAGGCAATACTATAGTATTTAAAGTTATCTTTTTGCACATTCCTTCTAAGACTACCTATTTCTATGTTTGAATTATTGGATTGTATTGCAAGTAGTACAGCAATCTTTTTTTCCCCCCCATTAAAACTTCAAAACACTATGGGGTTGATTTTTCTAACCCAATCCATTTCTATACCTACAGTTATTGTAGTAGGAACAAAGAATACCCCAAAATTCTGATCCTGATCAGACACATTCTGAGGTCAGACTTACTATTTTATGCTAGAGCGGTTAACTGCCAATTATAGCAAGTAACAGCTGGTTTCCATTATGATCAAGGAAAATAAATGCCTTTTCTTATACCGTCTTTAAAAATCATTTTAAAGTGCCTTTTCAATGTAATAATAATTCATACTACCTCAGCCTAACACAGAGTTTTACATTCACTCTGCATTTTAGCTAATCTGCAGATTTTACATAAATTCCTTTAAGCAAACAAAACACCCACCACAGTTAAACCAGCAGAAAGATTCTGGTCACGTTTATTGCCATTTTTGCTGCAACTGTAAAGGTGAAGACAGACAATGCGAAGCGCTATATATATTTCTTCTTGATTGCCTGCACCTACCAAACAATAGACATCCTGCACTGCAAATTACCAAGTTTGGTTGCACTCAACCCATTTATCATCCACCATCTGAATTTGTTGATATTTTTTTTTTTTTAAAACATTAATTTTCATCTAGCCATGGAACAAACTATAGCCTACACTTTTTGCTATTTTCTTTAAAATAGTGTTCTGTATAATATGACTTAGTAGTATGCTGATAAAAATACTCAAACTTATTTTATAGCTATTTAGCAAATGCCTTTATTCAAACTGTTTTGCAAAGAAAAAAAAATATATACAAGGATGAATTACTTAAGACTATTTCAATAAAATTTAGTAATTTGAGCGATTTAATATGTAAAACACAAATCAACTCACAGTGCGTCAATTTTCATAAGAAAAATGTTTGTCAACTAGGTTTTCTGGCCTCTATGATCAAAAAGCACAGAACATGATTAATAACTGTATTTAATGTTTAAGCATCATTAGCAAGTGTTTTGAGGTTTCTTATGTGCATTACAGGTAGCAAAGCATACCCCATTCCACTTTGTATTTGAGGACAAATTACAGATACACCACAAGCAATAAAAAAATAAATAAATAATGTGCACACACCATTCACAGTTAACATTAAGTTTGACCATATGAATGTTTAAATAGTAATTTTTTGTCTAATTTGACATTCTTAGTACAATGAGGGGGAAGGGAAAAGCTATCAACTACTAGGGGAATGCATAACAATACTGTCTTCATCAAAAGTTAAAATTATGTGCACATCAGTCTTAATCTAGCTAACCATGCTGATGCATAGACTGTAAATTTAACATTGTGCCCGGCAGAATTTTTTAGACAAAAACACTCCCTGCAAGATAATATGAACAATTAGCAGAATTACAGAGGACCCACCAGTGATGTTGCATTCTTTTAGAAGGGCGAGGTGGCGCTCTCTGATACGACGCGCATAGTCACAGGACAAATGGTAGATTTTGCTACAGATACCCTCCACTGAATTTTTTGCTACTGCAGTAACATGAGGACCACACTGCTTTCGTAAGTGTTCCAGGCGATCCTACAAAGGCATAATTGAGGTGTTAAGACTTTGGAAGGCTAGAATAAACAAATAGTCAAGGGCAAGAAGCAGCTCTATTCCAGACTCACTGCTAACACTGCTTTATTCAATTTCCCTTACCATGTAGTCCTCTTTTGTGGCAGAGTGATCTTTCCTTAGCCAACTGAAAGTGTCCTCCACATTCCACTTGACTACTTTTCTGCTGTCAGGAGATGCATTCCTGAGAAAAAGAACCAAATGAACAAATGCAGAAGAGTTGATAGTTTGTATTAGACAGTAAGCTACCAGCTAGAACTCTGTCATTTTACCCAACTGAAATCTGAATTCAACAAATAAAACCATCTTGAAAATTAGCCTCTGCTGCTTTAAAAAGCTATCAGGGAACACACTAATGGACATACAAACCTAGACTCTATCAGCTTCTTAGCTGCCTCTGCATATCCAAAGAGCAACTTGCGAGCCTCTTCTCTATATTTAATTCGAGATAACCTGTCAAAAAAAAGAGATACTGGTATAAAATCAACTTGATTTGAAATGCAACATCAGCCAAACTATTATGAGTTATAAGTAGCTCAGAAAGTGGCATCATAACACCCAAAGAAAACAGCAAATTCCTGGAAATTGACACTTTTCTTGCAATACTGTTGCAAGAACTATGAACTTATTTCTGTTGAAAATCAGGTAGGAAATACGTACCTGATGGGAATATCATTCATGATTTCACGAAACATAGATGAAGACACAGGAGTGTCACATTCACTTGGCAGCAGTGGGTCTTTGCCCTTGTCTAACACCTTCCTCTCTAAAAGCCAACGGTTAAAAGAGTCTCGTGGAGGATCAATGCCTGTGTCAAAGACAAAAATTTTTCAAAATTATGCTATAACACTCCGATGCATCAGCAATGCATATTCTCAAAAGTTTAAGTGCAAATTGTAAGATAAATGACTTTTACATTATATGCTCTCATGGTGAGCCATGAACACGAGCTGCTTTTTTTGTTTGTTTATGTATCACTTAGTTTCTCTTTTTCTAAAGGCTTCTAATCATGGGACAGCCTAGCAAAAATATAAACCTTAGAAATCATTGGTTTTAATAAACTGAAATTAATCACAATTCATATACTGAAACAGAGAGAGTACATAAAGTAAAAAAAAAAAAGCAAAAAACAGTGATCAACACACAAGGATGAATCATATCAGTGAAATGGATCGGACATACCTACATTAAAGCATTCTTTTCTCTGTATTAATCCTACCTTCTCTCTGTTGGCATAACTCCTTGTAGTTTATGCGAAGTTTTGTCATCAGCTGTGACCTCATTAGCTCCACCTCCGGGTGGGGAGGGAGTACATCAACTGGAGGGCGCTCCTTAATTACAGCATTTGTCTGAATATCCAAGTCCCAATAAATCCTAAAATAGTAAAGTGGTCTTGAATAAGATTTTACTTTTTTGGTTTTTTAAACTATGAATCAAGAATACTATTAAGAATATCGGTCAATCTGGCTAATATACATAAAACTAGTAAGGCATTACTAATTTTTTAAAAACTTAGATGTGAGTGCTACATATAATTAAATAGTAACTTGTTAAAAAATGAAAACACAAATAAATATTGCAAAAGGCTAAGAATGTGTGAACAAAGTTAAAATGTCTAATACATAAAATAAGGCATTTATGGAATCTATCAATATAACACTGTTATTAAAATTTGGAGAAGTGTACTTGATTCATCCAACTCTGACCACTTTGCTCACAAGTAAATTTTTTTCTCTGCTTTACAGTTGATACTTGCCTGCCTCCTTTTTTGGCATTTTAAAGTTAAAAAATTCAGTAGTTCATTAATTGAGAAGAAACAGCATGTTGCCCCATGGCAGATGGTTTATGGCTATCTAAAAATTATAAATACTAGAGATGCAGGATATATTTGCAGCCATATTCTTTAAAAATGACGACACTGGCATTGATCGGATGTGTAACTTTTGGCTAATAGGGAGAACTGGTAACTCCGGTTTAACAACATTATCAGTTTACTGAATAATTTTAATAATTGTTTTCATTGTTTGGTGAGACAGAGATTATTGTAAATACACATTTTCAAGCTCATAAGCTGCACCAGAAAAGCATGCACATACAGTACATGTGCAAAAAAAGTGTTAAGTTTTGTGGACAGGAGCATGGCACACGTTTATTCTTTACTACAATCCTTATATATAATTTGATACTATCCGATGTATGGTGTTTGCATCAATACCACGTGTGTATGGTGTTTGCGTCAATACCTCAATTCAATACAAGTTAGAACCATGCAATGGGACTCTGCCTCTGTAGTTAGAACATAACGTGGCAAACGTGGACGCAGTGTTGCACGATTGGCTAAAAATGTTCGAATGCTTCAATGACGCCGCTGGACTGCCGAGTATAGTAAGTCGGTGTTGGTTCGAGCAGATAACAGTAAGTTCGGTTGGTTTTTGGAACATTGGTTTGGTGGGGTGTACTTTCCAGGACTAACATCGTCGACTGACTTAAACCCTTCGACAGCTCCGGAACCGTAAGTAATTTAGAATGTATTGCCATTTGCTTGGTACGTCAAAATCTATCTTTGGGCAGTTCGGTTTTGGCATCCATCCTTCTGACATTTATTGGCAAACTGAGTAATGACAGCTGGGTATTAACAACGGTCATTGTTTAAATTTTAGCCGATCTCAGATCTAAAATGACCACACCAACATAATTATTAGTCCGACTCTGATTAGTGTTGTAAAATACGGTTTGTTTTGAAAATTTGTTTGCCGGAAAACATCAAATGAGGTGTGCCGAAGAGCTGAGTTCACGTTTCGCAGCCCCGTTTAAACAGGAAGCTCTTCATTACATCAGCCGAAAAGGTCTATTTTAAGCACAAATCAGTGCCATGATAACAAAATCATTTCAAGGACTTAATAAAACAAAATTCTTTGCAGAGAAGGTATGGATTTCACAAATGTAGAATTTTTAGCCCGATTTGATCGGGCTCCCAGTCGCCATTATTAATAAAACAGCATGTTGGTCGTGTGGTCATACTTCTCTGTAAATTGCTATCTGATCTATCTGCAAAAATAAGATAATGCGAGGAGACTGCAGAATTAAATCATTCAGCACCACAGATTTAATTACCCATCTAAAGACCCACCATAACAAATTATACAGGGAGTTTCTAGCTGCCAATGCTACCAAAATGAAAAGTTTAAATCAGACATTAGCAGGTTCACTAGTGGTAGCCTCGTACAAGAATCCTTTCAAAATGCAAACATTTCCAAAAGATCCGAAGGCATAACTTCAAAAATTATGGAAATGATCACAATCAATAACCAGCGTTTTTCTCTAGTTGATGGTTAGGGTTTCCGTCAGCTACTGCACAATTTAGAAATTTGTTACCATTTTCTATGCCAGTGATACTTTACAGAGGTGTTACTTGCCAGCATTTTGCTATTGCTACACATATCCAGGAGATTTTAATAAACAATATCAGCACAATGTTGCTACAGAGTTATGGAGCTCAGAGGTCAGTCCTATGAGCAGGTCAAGTCTGACAGCACACTAGATTGATGTAAAATGTGAGGCAAAGAGTTGTGCTGCATGATAAGGAGTCTTCAGTTGTCACTCTGCAACTTTCATTGCATAAGCCTTCAATTATATACTAGGTAAGTGGACCATTTCAAAAATTGATGTGCATGTTGGGCCTCAAGACAACACTCGCAACATGAGAAAAGCTTTGGAAGAAAGTGACATTAAAAGTTTAGGCTGCATAGCTCACACTTTGCTGCTCACTGTGAATTAAGGGTAATTGAGCCAGAGAAGGATTACTATTGGCAGACTGTCACTCATGTAAAGCACTCACAGCTTGCCATTTCATGGCTGAGAGAAACACATACAGAGCTAGGCTGACCAATAAGAATGCTACAGCATGATGTATTGACTCTTGGGAACAGCAAATATATGCTGACAAGTATGGTTGATCAGAAGCACAATCTTGGTGCTCATGGTACTGAATACAAGCTTCCTGCATCTCTCACAGCACAGTACAGTAAATCCCTTCATCAGTAGGGACTTGTGGAAAGCATGATTACTCTTCCTGAACCATTTGAACAACATACTAAAGACAGAAGTGTGCATTCATTTACAGCTGTAGACAAGTTTACTTCTGCAGAACTGTTTATAGGTCTGCTTAGCAAGCTTGACAAGACAGACTGCGGAGTTCAGATGGCATTTTAGGAAACATTTCCAAAACACTGTAGTAGCAAATTCTCAGGGACACTACACTTACTACTGTCTTTGATCCAAGGTACAGAGATCAGTTTTTTATTTATCAAAATACTAAACAACAAGCGCAAGAAGCATTGGAGAAAACTAATGGTTGAAATGTCAGCTGGTGACAGAGATACAGAGGGCAACAGCAAACAAAAAAAGAAAATGATTTACACTCAGATAGATGTGGTTAATAGATAAAGAATTCTTCATTTGTGCCACCAACAAAAACGCACACACCGGAACAAGGTGCAGCGGAGTTCACAAGCCAAGAGGATGTGGAGGTGGGCAGGCGAGAGGGGTACTTACTGTATATATTATATATATATATAAAAAAAAAGGAAGGCTAGCAGAACCAGCCAGTCAGATATCAGAAAAAGGGTGTCAAGAAGTGACGTCTCTGTTCTCAGTGTCAGTGCAGTCTGTGTAGTGTGCAGCTGCTCTCTTCTTGGTCAGTACATAGCAATACTAACATTAAAACAACCCTACTGTTTCCCCATGCTGTTGACACCTACCTAATTTTCCAATGACTCACAGCTATGCTATAATGCAGTGTGTCATTCAATGTATGTTGTAAAAAAGGACATTTTAATTGCTTAATTTATATGAAATTATAAGTATGATAGCATATCTTAAAGTTGTGACGATATTAATTGATTTTTAAAAAATTTAAAACATTTTTATATAAAAACTTTTCAAAGATTCAAGAGAAAAATGCACTTTTGTCCAGTACTTGTGGGTGGGGTTTGAGTATACATGGAGGTTTCGATTCAAGAGATCCAATGTGTTAATGACTCTTCTTGCAAGTGTGTAAGGATAGTACAAGCATTTCATAAATAAATGCATCACTTTTCATAACAAAGCAAGCAATTCAAAAGATGTTACACCACCAATGACAAAAGAAATCCATGTTCACAAACTACAAGCAAAAATATTACTGGCAAAACAAACCCAGAATTGTTTATGGAGTAAGGGAAGCATTGAATGTATTCAAAAACCATGTGCTTCAACTTACACAGTCGGCCTGTATGGTGCAGGGGCTGGCGAGGTGGGCAGTTGCTTATCCTCTGTTGTGGCATTCCATGTTTTTGATAGTGGAGTTCCTGTAGTACTTGGGGAGATGGGTATGGTGGGAGTTGTGGGGTTTACTTGCACATCCACCTGGAAAATAAGCCAACACAGAAATTCCGATCAATGTAACATAAGAGTTATTCCATTATTGTTCTTCAGTCTATCAAATGAAAATTAATGCTGCTCATATACAATTTAACCCTTAATCCGCTGGAATCGGCTATAGTCGGTTCCCAATGCAATTTGCCGGCATGCCGGAGCAGAGTATACTTGGCAAAGTACAGTCAGTTTCCAGTGCAATTTGGAAGCACGCTGGAGCGGCGTATATTCAGCGACATACATTCATTGAATTCCGCAACCAGCTAAAGTTGTTTCCCAGTGCAATTTGCCAGCACACAGGAGCTGATTAGTCAGTGCTGTATATTCATTGAGCGGCCAGCTCATGACCACTGCCAGCCCTGGCAGAACTGCAGCACAACCGTCCCTGGGATTCAGCCGCTGCACTAGACTTGCCTGCAAGCATCAGCGCTTGTGTGCAGCCAGTTCAAGCGCAGTTGGCTTGATGATTTACTGAATTTCATCAGCATTGCACCTTGTACATATAACTGATTGTTGCAGTTTTTTTTAATAGTTTGACAGTGTGTAAAATCATCAGTGTTGCAGTAATTGTGATATTATTTGCTTGGGAAAAAAAAAAAAAAGTGATTAAAATTTCACATTTTCTTTGTGAATTGTGACGTTTACTTCAAAAGTGAAACAAAAATGTATTTGACGTCCAGGGGTGCATTAACCCCCCCCAAGTATGTAGCAGTTTAAGGGTTAAGAAATGCTGTTCTCTTTTCCAAATATGAAATATCTTACTAGAAAATGCTGATGGAAAGAAATAACTTCTACAAACAGCATACTGAATAGGCTCTGTCTTTTGGGAGAAATATTCTCACCAATATAAGAACTTTTTAAACCCAGAACAGCAACCATGCTTCTACTTCAGAGATACATACTAATATTCCACTAATAGAGCCTGGTGCAGAATTGTGAAAGAACGAGTCTGCTCAAACTGCAAGAATGCTGAGCAACTTACTTTTGGTCTCTTGAAGCTATTGGGTGCATCAGGTATGGCTTCCTCTGACAGACGTCTTTTATGCTGCCCATTGTCCACTACTGCCTCTGTAGTCACTTGCCCAGTTTCTGAGGACGCAGGAGCTGCATTTAAGCCAAGTGGATCCGACTGGTAAGAGAAAAGAAAGTCAAATAATTAACAACCAAAAATAAAGTCACATAGTAAAGCTGTAAATTTTGTTGTATTTTTTATATTAAGATGAACATGAGGCCTGCAAATGAAATTGTTGGGTTATTATGAATAAAACAAGCCAGCAGAAACTTTTTTTTTTTTTTTAAAAAGTAAATATCGTTAAACTCTAACCTCATTCCTTGTTACAAACAACATTTCAGTCATACCTTTTTAGCCAAGCCTTGTCAGAATTTAGGTTAGCTTTCTAATTACTCCATATGCACTATTTATCTGAAGGCACATTTAGCCATTACACGTGAAACAAAAAAATGAAACTTCATCATTCTGGAGGAGAAATCTTCGGATGAATTTCTTCATTTTCTTGCTCTATTAAAACACATGCATAATGATTTTAAATGACAATTATAATAAAGCAGAAAAATGTAATTAAGTGCCTTTATTACTTTTAATTTTTGCTGTTACATATGAATGAACTATTTTATGCATGCACTGTATAACCAAATACACAACATATTTTGGAGATGTGTGTTTCTGCAAATAATGAGAAGTATGCAACATGAAATTCACTACATCTAGTGTGTTAACATATTGTAATTAAAAATGATGCAATTAATATATTATGAGATGATTTCGCCAGAGTAGTATTTGTGCGTCAAAAACATTCTTGATATTTCTTTTGGCTAATGCCCGATCTTTATAAAAAGGTGTGTAAGGACAATGCACAAAGGACCTGCAAAATGCATTTGGTTGTATCAGGCTATACTGCAAAGTTACGATGTATCTACAATGTAGAACAAAATACAGAGATTTTTAAGTCGCATGATTTTATGAAAAAGTGCACTAAAAAGTAAAAAAATTCTTGTATTAAGATATTGTTGGATATATGTGACTAAAAATAAGATTGTGAGGCACTAGTACAAGAATTAATTTAATTCGATTAAAATGAAAAGATTTGCTAAAAGTCTATTTCTAACCAGCTTAACCATGAAAAGAAAATGACATCAGTAAAAGTTGATTAAAGTATGTAGCATAATGGTTATAAATGGAGAATTTTCAAATTATTATTTTTGGAATCATTTAAGGAATCTATGCATTTTAATTTTTTTTTTTTTTTAATTTTTTAGCCACCCTAATGCCACACAGTACTTAAAATGTTACATATACACACACACACACATCTATACACATACATATACGCACGCACACATACAGTGGGTATAGAAAAGAATCACCCCTTTGAAATATTCCCTTTTTTGCTTTACAGCCTTAAATGAAAACACACAAAATATATTTCTGTCCAGCTTTACTTACTCAATGCAACCTACATCCAAGTGAAAGATATCACAGCTACAGTTCAGAACAATTATAAAAAAATCACATATGTATTTTCATTTATAAAACTGATTTTTCTAGTCCACTGGCCAGATTTTTGACCAGTAACATATTTTATACTCTTCTCCAGTGCCCTAAAAGTATCATTTTGCTACTGACCCAGTTTTCTTTTCACTATTGAATCTGAGATCACAAATTTTCAGTGAAAACCTTTTCAGCATTCATCACAGCAAAAGTGTTTCTTTTTCTTATTTAACATTCTGAGAAATAACTGCCATCTCTCTGACTTTCCTTTTATTATTAAAAGGCTTTAAATTTACCAATTCAAAGAGCATTTTCAGTGACAGAAAAGCTTACTTAACTACCTCAACCAACAGGTATCTCTTGGGAGGCTGCTGGCATGAAAACAAAGGTGTAATGAAAAAATAAAGGTTAAATGTGCTATATTTTTACTGAACTTGCAAAAAGGGAAAGAATCCTATCAAGTTTAATCCTGTATGTTATTCTTTGACCCACAAAGCAGCATGGAGTCCAGCTCCCCACAAGACAAACTTATCACTTGATCTACTTTCCACAAGCAGCTTTCTTTTTTTATATAAAAACTATTAACCTAAGCTTCTACAATTTATTTTCAAATTTTGCTATTGCATTTTTTGAACATAGTAGCACAACTTAAGGTGGTTTTAATAGAAGCATTTGCCAAACAAAAATACAATAGGGAAACACCTCGATTATTACAAAGCAACACTTAGTACATTAAGCAACTTCACTTATAACATGACGTATCTATACAAAATAAAGATGGCATGGACTTCATGTCTTTTGCACCCAAGAACCATAAAGGCACATAGTAAAGCAGAGGGCTGAATGTGGGAACAGAATGTGGGGGGGGGACTAAAATAAACAGGTTGAATGCACTTGTTAAAGTAGCCATCAGTGATTCTGTGTGGGTCTCATATATGAAGTACAGACATGCTTAGTGTCTCAGTTGCACTTTTGTCTTTAATCAGGTCACTTACCATGCACATAAAAACTCATTTTTGTAAAGGGCTGCGTTTTCCCTGGTGAAAAATAGCACCCATGCATGAGTCATAAATGCTGCATGCTTTGCAGATGCACTGCAAGCAAAAAAAATAATGAAGCACACAAAGGCACAATAAGTACAAGTGTACATAAAGTAGCACTTGGAACTTTTAATCAACATTCAAATATTTTTCAATATTTACTTATTGAGAGGCAGAGTGGTAGCACAGCTGTCTCGCATTAAGGAGACCAGAGTTTACGTCCCATGTCTTCCCTACATGGAATTTGCAAGCACTCTCCATGTCTGTGGGTTTCCTCTCTTTCCTTGCACAGTTCAAAGACAAGGTTTAAGTGGATTGGTGATGCTAAATTGGTCCGAATGTGTTTGTTTAACCTGCGGATGACTTTTATCTTATTCAAGGATTGCTCCTGCCTTGAGCCCTATGCTTACAAGGATAGACTCTAGCCCCGATACCCTGCTCAGCATTAAGCATGCTTACAAAATTTGCAGTATTAAAACCCTAATTGTTGTATAATTTCACAACTCTAATATGCATGCACATACAGACAGGACAACAAACTTATCACAACATAGACCTTTGAGTTTTTTTTTCTTTTAGACAGGACAAACTTATGAATTATCCTATTTTTAACTTTTCTAAAAAAAATAGATTTATAATGTATTAGCTGGTAGAATGGGCAAATCTTTCTCAGTTCCTGCATATATTGATGTAGCAGCACTTGCTCTACATAGCTTGTAAGGAGATTGTGAATGTATCATAAGCACTACAAAGCTGTTGTATAGCTGGTACAGCTAGTGGCTGGCATGTTTGACAGAAAGATTATATACTTACAAGCTTAGCTTTTTATTACAAATGGAAAAAGAAACCTGCACAAATTTTACCAGATACACAGGTATAATTACTTTAAGCTTGAGTAAGTAGAACAATCAGAAATATAGATGTTAATACAATCATTGAATTTACCATAGCTACAAGGTTACAAGCTGCATAAGCCTCTGAAACAATTACAAAGCAGTAATACTTGATTATTTTGTCCAACTCCTGGCAGCACTTAAAGGGATGGAGGTCAAGCTTTGACTTGTAGTCATCAGGGCCATGGTCAGATTTTCACTTGAACACAGAGGAAGATGGTTTTGATTTAGTTTTTTTGTTTTGTTTGGTTCTCTCGGAATGTGGTCACACCTTTTGGTAGTGGGATGTGTTGTGGTCTTTAAAGCCAAAAGGTATCTTCTCTTGCTAATGTAAATTGATTACTAACCTTTAAACAGAGGTTTTAACTTTTAAAAATTGTACTTATGTATGGTCTTGTGCACTTCAAAGTGATTTAGCAAAGCTGGACATGCAACCCCCAAATTAAATTTTGTTACTGGCCATCTTCTGCTAACAAGCACCTGCACTAAAATTTCCCCTGTTAGTGGAGAGTCTCAAGCCCTTTTTTAAACTCTCCAAGGCAGGCCCATAACAGAGACAATTAAATACCTGCATATCTTGAGTGGTTGGATTAATAAAGTAGTATCATTGCTTTTCTGTGGAGCCTGACACCTCTTTCCCACAAGAATGCCTCCAACAGTGTGATGCACTGTAAAGGTTTATTTTGAGAATAACTGAAAATGGTGGTATTGATGAGAATGTGTTCAGTAAACTAGCTGTGTGTTTGTGCCCTTAAACAGTATACCTATGGAATGCTGTCAATTAATACACAGATCCACCATTGTGCCCCACATTCTTAGTGTTTTGATTCAATGTCCATTCATGTGTCAGCAAGTTTAATTTTTAGATAACTTGCAATGCAAGTTGAAAAGATTCTACTGTTGGGCTGATACGTAAAACATCATGTCGACATGTGTAATTTAAGCAGGCATAGGAACAGTAATTTCCTGCATTCTCGATAAGTTTAAATGCTTTACTTCTTTCACCATCAGTTCTCTTGGCCTTCACCTGATTTATAATACTTCCGCCCATGCCTGAAAAATTGTTCATTTGCTTCACTGTTTCCTTTCCTTGCCTTTGCCCACTTCATGCATTCCTAGAAAATCCACGGCATTGCTCAGCATAAATTTAGTGCACAATTTCTAATCACCTACAACATAAATTAAGCAATGATTTCAACAGCTTAAATGATACCCCAAAATTCCATGTCTAAAGTATACTATTTCTTGATGTAATCTACGGTCATTAGTGTGTGAGAATATAACATTTCTGCTTATTTTCAACAAGTCTGTGTCTACAGCACTATTATTTTATACAATATCATGGCTGAAGCAGCAACATAAAAACAGGAGATGTTAGACGACTTTAATCTTAAATCAAAAAGCTTTGGTTAGTTCTGGGAATTTGCCTAAATTCTGCAGGTAGCAGGAGAGAGAGAGAAACTGCCAAAGCTGCTAGCTTTATACATTATAACTTGGACAATGCCACAATGAGCCATGAAGCACTACTAGAGAGGTTTTGACACCACATGGTTTACTGCTATGCAATATGTTCAATGGACCAAATCTCCAATAGGTATTCAATCACTAACTCAACTATTTGAGAGGTTTAACTTATTTATTTACGAATCAAAACAACTTTATACACTTTGGCAAAGCATAGCCTACATACACTTGTAGGGTAATGACTAGGGATTAGCTCAACACTACATTTACTAGGAACAATTCTTTCCCCTGTATGCTACATGAACATTGTGCATAAAATACTTGTTTATGTTTGCCTTATAACATCTGTTTGATAATTGAACTTTTTAGCTGTATGGTACTCTTGCATTTCTCATCCATATTTGGTATGTATTTTAAATATCAGACATGCTTCTATCTAGTCCCCAAAACATCTTGTCTGTACTACTAAATACCATTTTCTAATGGCCATTGGTCTCACTGTGCAAAACCTTTGGCCCTCAAATATAATCTACAATAAAACCCACACAGCCCTTTAAATTGAAACAAGCTGCCTACATATAAATTAGGGTGGTATCTCTTTCTTTACTTTGTAATACTTGGCAGGCTGAAGTTCTCTGAACATCAAGACTTGGGACTAAAGAAGAATTACCAACTAAAAACATCAAGTGTACTGTTTATAATATCTAATTGAATGATTTATCATGAAAAATATTCAAACAGACTCAGACAAATAGATTATTTGATAAACCATGACAAATCCCAACACACAAACCGCAAGAATATTCTATAAAACATGCTCAAGTTTAGACAGGCAAAGAGTTGTTGACTCTACTCACAATAACATCATGCTGCCCTAGGACCGGCATCTCCCACAAAGATTGGTTTGTGAAACGATTGAAGTAGTATGGACGATTTTCACGCTTGCTCCAGCATTTAGACCATCCTGCCTGGATCAGCTCATCTGGCAAGAACAGAAATTACATGTAAAAATGCAACATCGGCCAAGTGCTGTCTATGAAGATACTAAATATGGTAATAATATGCAGCATGGAATTATTTTTCCTATAAACCCATTATATCTTAAATATCCAAGCCAAATCCAACTCAACCTATCAAAGATTCTGCAATAATAAACAAGCCACCCAACTGGAACTTCGTTGACAAAAGTGTACCTGGTAGTTCCTGGACAGGTTTAGTGGCTGTTGGGGATAGAGGCTGGACCTGATTTGAGGAACTTGTTGGGGTTAGGACTGTCCCATGGTCACCCCTCACCATACCTTGGTCACTTGCCATGTTTCTTCATCTGTTCTGGAGGGAAAAAAAAAAAAAACATGCAAAAGGATGGAGTCAAAATGACATTCAGTTCTATTTTTCAGCCCCAGACAGATACTGCACAAATGTTCATCTTCACCACAAGTCAATTTTTGGAGTAGTAATTTTTATGATAAAAGTAAAATTAGAGAGGAGAATATTCAAATGGCTGCGCTATAAGTTCCTAATATGAAGCCCAAAAAAAGGCAAAGACAAACATGCAGCTCACTTTAGGAATTGTGCAGAATAAACAGATTGTAATAAATGCCTAAGATTTGCATAGGGTGTGATGAGGATGAACAGGATTAGAAAGGACTACATTAGAGGGTCAGTTCAGGCTGGACAGTTTTGGAGAGAGAGAGAGAGAGAGAGAGAGAGAGAGAGAGAGATGCTGGATACATTGGGAAAAGGATGCTAAAGATGGAACTGCCAAGTAAGAGGAGGTTTCCGGATATGGTGAGAGAAGAGATACAGGTGGTGTGTGTACCAGGCCAAAATGCACAGGACAGAGAATATGGAAAAAGATGATCCGCTGTTGCAACCACTAACAAGAGCAGCTGAAAGATGAAGAGTAAATGCATATGACCTATACTATGCCAACACCTTAAGTGCTTCCATGACCACACACACACACAAATAGTTATACATCTTTTAACACCCAAGTCTTTTAAATCCATGTTCAATATTCAAACCAGTACATATTTTTAATATAAAATACTGACGCAACGACAACTCTGCTTTTCCAAGAAACCCTTCTATAACTCGCATGGTTTTACTATTGCTTTAAAAAAGAAAAACACTTGGTTAGTTATAGTGCTGTACGTATACCTTCATGTCTGAGAGCAACAATGGAATTAACAATGACCCCCTACCCCCCTTACAGTGAAAAAAGATGCCTTTGTTGATACAAGTACAAAAGAAAATGTGGACAAATACCAACTGTAGAGCTTCAAAACCTTTTCTAAAGAGACCCTATTGTGTACTCTTGCTTACTGTATGCAACAAGACAAACTAGATTTATTGCTGCACCTATACAACTATTAATTGTTGATTCACTGTTGGTCCTGAAAGTCTTATCTTAATACAAATATAAATTTGTGATTGTGACTTTTCTATCAAAATGTCCTTTATAAGTAAGGATGTCATGATACCAGGATTTTTGTATTCGATACCAATAACAATTAAATTTCACAATACTCTTTATTAAAAAGTACCTTTATTATTAAGGTGAACAATATAGTGCATTTCCCTATAATAGGGTATAAAATATATTGTAGCAAAGGTACTATATAGGCGCTTGACCCGGCACAGACTCACACTGGAAGCACGTATACAAATAAACTTTTATTTTTCACCACCTGTGGGGCACATCTTCCCCATGACCCCACAGACACAACACAGTCCCCAGTACAAATTCACACAAGCACTCTACACACTCTTTTTCTCCACCACTCCTCTATCAAGCTTTGTCCTCTTCCTCCTCCCAAATCTGGCCATTGAATGGTGGTTGCTGGGCCCTTATAGTCCACCCAGAACTGCTCCAGGTGCTTGATCGCCAAATTTTGGCTGCACTTCTGGGTGTGGTGAATACACTGCCCATACGGGCTCAGGAGTACCAGCTGCAGCACCCCTTGGCGGTGCCTGTGGGACCCAACAGGGCTGCACCCAACTCCAATTCCCATGGAGCCCTGCGGAAAACCAAGGCACCGCTCCAACCCTTGGTGGGTGGCCATCCAGCGTCCAGGGGGAGGTATTGCACCGTCAACGGCTGCTAACCCTGAATATAGAGTGAAGGGGCGTCCCGGCCGGGGTCCATGCCCATGTCCTGCCACAATATAAATACTAATACATTTACTTTTTTGGATGAAACCTTTATCCAATATGACTTTCAGCATTTGACATACAACTGGTTCCATGTCTTTTGTTTTTCCAATTGGTGCACAGACAGGTGAAATGACCTGCTTGCGGTCACACAGTGTCAGTAGCAGATTTTAAACTCAGGGATTGATGTCCAAAGCCTTAACTATGCTATACTGCCACATTATTAACAACAGCTTTACAATGGTAGTCTGATGGACATGGGGATCTCCCTCAGTATAACAAAAAAAAAAAAATCAAAGATTTTGCAATCTTGATGGGATTTCAACATAGCGTTTAGAACTACCTAATTTATTTTACCATGTGCTCATTCCAAATATATTCTGACATTTTCTCTCCAGTAACTAAAAAAATACTGTTTACTAAACAAAAATTCAAACAATATATATGTACTGTTGAATTAGTGAATTCTATAATAATTCAGAAATTAATTTGAACACTCTTTAAAACAGTTTGTAAGAACATGCTTTAAAATTCTCGTTTGTCAGAAAATCATTCTTATTTTTGTAACACTATTGTATGGTATATACTTGCAACATACTAAATAATGGATGTGTCAGATTGATTCAAATGTTACCAAATTTCAGATTAATTTTACAAATATGTCCCCCCATTTATATATTTTTTTTATTTGTCAGAGAGAGAGAGAGAGAGAGAGAGAGAGAGAGAGAGAGAGAGAGAGAGACTGTCCAACTCAGTATCCAGATTAGGGCCCTAGTAAAGCCAGGCAACGGGCGATACCTCAGCACCACACTAGTTCAGATGGAGTGGAACAGTGTGAGGTTTTTGTATGGTGGCTGGACTGCCAATTTGTAGAGTGGTTTTAAAGTGTCTAATGACAGATCAGACTTTACTATTGCTAGGGCTGTGTGGACCTGCAGTTTAACTGTACTGCATTACACTCACCAACATACCTTTTAAATACATGATACATGTGCTTTCACTGCGTTTGTCACATTTTGGGGCATATATGAACGGACATTAGTTTAGCTTCAAAAACCAAACGAATGACACAAATTAAGTGTTTGCATACCCGGATTTGTATATCTTGAAGCAGTAAATAAAATAAAATTTTGGTATTAACAAATGGAGCAGCTCATTTCATCGCCAGTATAGGCAAGGCAAAAAGCCTGCAACAGCTGTTTGGACTGCCTGCACACAGTACTAAATGCATAGTGCATACAAGGTTTCCCTTGCGACCACAAAATGTATAAACTGTACATCCGTGGATGTGTTTCAGATAATCAGAGAATGAATGCGAAGCCTTTGTTCTTTCTATGGTCCGTACAGGAGACAGTTTCCATCACATTTCATTCTGTCTCTTCTTACAATGTAATAAAAGTGGTAATAACGAAAGCCTAAGTTAGTGTTTTCCTTTTTTTTTTTTTTTAAAATAAAACTTTGGAATCTTAGTATTAACTGGTACTGCAAGCATCGCTCTTTTAACATCCCACCTCGCTACATGCCAATAAACGTTTAGTAAACCCTATCTTGTATTTATGAATAGACACAAAAACAAAGAAAACTGGGAAGTAACAGTTTATCTAAGGTAGTAATCCGAATAAAAGGACAAGTTGTTTGGTTTGAAAACCTGTAACCAAAGTGGCACTGTTGAAGACTAAAACAAACAATTAGAGCTTTAGCAATCTCAACAAGTGACTTAACTTTAACAATCATTGTCTGTGAAAGAAAAAAAATAATGTATCCACTACTAGCCATCAGGACAGCACATCAGAATCCCTCATGAATGTGGCATGTACCTCAACTACCAGTAATATAGTAGTGTACAGCAAATTAAAAGAATTACAGTACAGCAGAATAGTGCTGGAAGTGAGTGCAGCAGCCTGTGTGTAAAAAGCAGTGGAGGCACACAAAGTTTATTAATGAACAAAATGATAAAAGATCCCTTATTCTTGTTCGTTAATTTTGTGTGTTCACTGTGAAACTTTTCCCTGTGCCAAAGCACATCAAATTGTTACGGATGGCAACAAAATCGAATGTTGTGATCCATTTTGTCAATTTTAAACCTGCTTATTGCACTGCGCAGATATCCGGCATTGTCCTGAATGTTCAAAATAACTACAGAATGGACTGAAGCATTGGAGTGATTTATTATTATTCATTTGGCTGATGCCTTTACCCAGGATGATGTACATTTAAGATACAATTGGTTAAATTTGTTTTTCCATTTTGAGAACAGGTGTCTTGTTCATCAAGAAATGAACCCTTCATCTCTGGGTTTGAAGTCCAAAGTCATGAAAATTAAGCATTTTTGTTCATATTTCTTTTAATTACTGTGCCTACTGAAGTACTGTTTACTTGCAGTCACCCAAGTGCAGTACTGACTTTGACTCAGTACTACCAATACTATAAACCCTTTGCAGTGCCTTATGATCTTGTGCTAATTAGGTGCCATAACTGGATTATACTTGGCCAGTAGTGATGCACAGTACACTGGTAGAGACAAGAGATTGGCTGAATTTTTACTTCAGTAAAATGTATCAGGAAACTGTCTTGGTTAGTTGTTGCAAAGGATACTGGGTGTTCCACATCTCATAGCGCAGAATCTTTGTCCTCTTGCTTCTTAAACTGTATAGGACTACATCGCTGGACTTTAAAGAGGTTCCCTGTCCTCTTTCACACACCAAAATTGTTAGATTTGATCAGATCTTTAGACTTTGAGGAGAGCTATTCCCTCACCTCCACAAATAATTGAAGAAACTGATCAAAGTTTGGTTAGCTGTGCTACTTCAAATGCATGTGTGATAATGATTAAAAAACTAACTCTGGATTAACCATTACGCAAAGTAAGCAATGCTTAGGGCACCAATGGAAACAGATTTTAAAAAGGCAATAGAAAAACTTAAATAAAAAGAAAATTATAAAGCAGGCAATTTTAAGCATTATTTCTACATCATTTGATCACTGGAGGTTGAAATTCTGTAGATCTTCAAAGTTTGAAAACAATTGGAGATGTTTTTCTTTCATAAAATAATGTTTCATCATAAGAACAACTTTTTAGTCTCCATTAGCATTGACTTCTGTAGAAAAAGGATTTTGAAAATGAGTAGTGTGACAAATGTGAAAACGTTCTATAGCAAATTACTGTCTTGGATTGACAGCCTCTACTGTGGCAATATTTAGTCAATGGAAATGGACATTTTCTTTAACTTCTCTTTATATACATTTTCTGTGTTTATAAGGATGTTTTCAAAAGAAATAGATATACTGGTTTGATTTCGTTCAATGGGGAACCAAGGAAATGGGAAAGCAGCTTACAGAATATTTGTCGTTTTCATTTTCTATGGTCTATGTATTACACATTTTCAAAGATTGTACTTTCAGTGCAATATGTTTATTTCTTGTTCAGTTCTTAATTTTTCCATTTTCCGCAGTAAAGATATTTTGAATATAAATTTATATTACCCAACTTAAAATCATGCTTTCAAAAAACTTGAACCATTTCTTTCATAAATTTGTGTAAGTGATGCTGACATTGACACTTTCAGTTTGCACATGTCTAGGTTCATGATGATTTGAATTTGTACAGCAAAGGGCGTTATTTGTTAAGGGTTTTCTTGGAGTATTTGTATCTTATTGTGGTTTGTTAGTTTAAAGGTTTCAGTGTTTATTGGCAGTATTTTGAAGCTGGTGCTTTGTAAGTTTTTTTTTTGGCTTTATGCTCCAGTTCATTCTAAAGATCGGTGAAGCTCTTTGAGCATGGTAAAAGGTGTTATATAAACGCATTACTATTAAATACTTCAGTTGCTTAACATGGTCCTTAGGAAAAGAAACAAAGTAGAATTACACACTCAACCTGTAAACCTGGGCAAACAGACACACCGAAACTGGATTTGGTCTGAAAAGTACATGCAGAGATTACAGTATTTACTATAACTGAAGATTATATTGCAACAGTGATTTTTGTCCATACTATCAACCTGCTAGCGTCCAGTAATGATGGATCCCACTGGAAGACAATGAGAACAGATGAAGAAGTCCACGCTTTTCTTTGTTTGTGGAAGGATTCTGATGAATCTCCTCAGAAATAGCTGTGCCACATTGTGCATATTTAATCAAGGACATTCACTTCAAGAAATGTTTTTAATCTTCTCAATAGCATTCCTACCATGATATAGATCAGGGTGTAGCCTGCTTTCTACTTCCTTGTCAGCAGTCATAGCAGATGCACTTCAGAAGAAGTCATTCACCTAAAGCTATTGGGCCCGGCCAGTATTTGGATAGAACACGATCTAGGAAAAACTTGGGTTGCTGCTGGAAGAGGTGTTGGCAAGGCCAGCATGGGGCACTTATCCTGTGGTTTGAATGTTGATCCTAATGCCCCAGTGCAGTGATGGGGACACTGTGCTGGTTTTTGTATATAAAGTACCATCTTTCGGCTTAGACATGAAACCAAGGTCCTGACTATGATCATAAGATTCCTGGGCACCCTTCACAAAGAATAGGGCATATACCAATTTCCAGTATAAACTGTTCTCCATGGCCTAATCATTCTGGACCCTTAATCATCCCTTTCCTCTAATTGGCTCTTTCGCATCCTTTTGTCACATAAAAGCTAATGAGTGGTGAGCAAACTGGTGCAAAATGGCTGCCACTGCATCATCCAAGTGGATGCTGCACATTAGTGGCGGCTGAGGAGTCTCCCCTCTCATGATGAAAAGCTCTGGAGTAGTTAGGAAAGCACTAGATTCATATAAAGAATTATTACTTCCTTAATCTATGACCATCTCCTTTGTTCTGATGAAATCAAGTGTGAGTTTATTGTTCAGGATCAGACCTGAAGTTGTCTTTACCAAATTGACCAATTGTGTCGGAGCAGTGTTTGGACGTGCATATGTAGTACATAAGGGGGCTCAGGACAATATTCTGTGGAGTGCCCATGTGGAGGAGCCGACATTGTGGCCGATAAAGGTGGGAAATCCAGATTGTTTTTTTAATTTGTGTTTGCCACCCAAGGTATATCCTGTAAAGGAGAGCTAGAATACATTATAGTCAAGTGCTTTGTCTTATGATTTAGTAAAATTCTAATCATCACATGAAATGCAAAAAAGACTATTCACATTACTATTTAAAAAAAATTAAACAATGTAATTAGTATAACCTCTAATAATATGACAAACAGCATGCAAGAACATGCGTCATATAGTTGAAAGGTAATGGCAAATTTAATAGTCATACATTTCACTCACTGCAGGTCCAGATGATTTTCAAATTGTGGATTAATAGACTAAGAAAAAGTATGTTCATGTCACCTAATATACTTTGGAAACCGCATGAAAAGGGTGGTTTTACTGTTTGATTTCACAGCAAATTAAAGTTTTTAAAAAAAAGTTAGGGACAGATTAAGAAGAAGAAAAAAAAAAAGCACTAGGATTTTGTAGATGTTTGTAAAAACAAATCAATTTGACTCATCCATTATATACTACACTTTAGTTTAACCAGCCAATGAAGCAAAAAATACATATTTTAATTATAAACCTTGTTAGAGTAAATGTCAGAAACCTAATAAGGGGATTCTCCGACAAGCCAGGATTTAGAAGCATGCCGCTGCAAAAAGCGACTTAAGAGAAAAATTCTCAAAATTCTGTGATTCAACACTACAGAAAATGGTAGAATTTTTAGTGATTTTAATAAGTGTTTGTTAATGGAAAAAATGTCATAAATTTGGAAATTATTCAAGTCGTCCTTTATAAACCGCATTCTGAAACGGTTTAAGTTTATAACATGCACCTCATTTGTTATTATACTGGGGGGAATCCCGATGTCAATCACACATTAAACTTATGTAATGCATTTTTATTCCTATACGTATACCTTGGCAATTAAACAATGAGTAATTACGCAAGTATATTCCCACTCTATAAGCAGTACACATACCACACAAAGGACAATGCTCATTTCAGAGCTTCTATTTTTTTATATTCCAAAAACGCAGTTCTCCATTGTTTCGTTTACTGAACCCAAACAATTACTGTTAGCTGAAACATTTCATGTGCACCGATATAATCAAACGCTAAAACTGCTTTAAAAAACAAATGTTTAAAATGAAATATGAAAATAGAATACTTACGCTTATTTAAAGATAACACTACATTTCTTAGTTAATGAACTCGTTTATTAGAGATACAATTACCAATGGTACGAGACCAGCAATCATAAGCTCGGAAAATGGCCACTGAAACGACAGCACTGGTTTCTTATGAACAGCACAAAATAAACCAAATAACCATACCATTATATTTGCTTAAGAATTATATTGTTTATTAAGCAAAGGATTACTATGGGTAAAAGGGTAGCAGTCATGGGCTTTAGCACAGTTTTGTCATTAAACTCAAACTAAAACAAGTGGGCGGGTTTCTAATAGATAGCACAAAATAAATCAAATACAGAAGGGGGCGCACCACAGTCCCTACTATGGTAACAGACTAATCCTAAACTCTATGGTATACCTTGCAAAATGGCAATTGTTACAACTTAGACCGACAAAACCTTTAAATACTAAAATTTTACGATTATAGTAGATTATGTACGTACTACGTCGATAAGATTTTAGTGCCTATCCCAGATAGGATAAACCACAGATCACGGCTTAAGTGGCGCAAATACACAAGCCGGGATGCGCCACAGCGTATTACATCCAGACATCGGGTGCATCATGTAATCAACTAAAGCGCGCACCCAAACAGTGCCTTATGACCCATCTACTAGAACCCCCCAAAAGAAGAAAGTTCGATTTTGCGTTTGAAAACACGATACTGGTGACCCCCAACCTACGAAGCTATAGCTGCTGCAACGGCTCCTCTGCGAGTCACGCATGCGCCTCACTCACCGCCCGGAAACACAACGAAAGCAGCGGGACTTGCGCAGCACTTCGCACGGCTGGGGCTGTCAAAACGAATGCATTCAAACAACCCGAACCAAAGCATGGCAAATGGGTGCATTTGACAATATCTGTCCGGAGAACGCAAACTTCAATTGAAGCTTCACTACTATCCCCACCCAGATATTTAGGCGGGCAATTCAGCAAGGTTGGAAAGTATGCGGCCAAGATGGCGCGTTCAACGATTAGGAGGTGCGGCTATGCTTCTCAACTATCTTCCCTTGTTTTCATTGCAAAATGCGCGAGATCAAATCCTTTATTTAGACAGTCTATATCCCGAGATTCTCCTGCGTCGGTATAGGCATTCCATGGCACCCAAACTGGAGTAAATAACTTACCTCAACGACGACTGCCGGGAATCCAATATAGGCTTCGCTTAGCTCAGTCCAGATCCGCCTCCGCCTCTCCCTCCCCACCGTCTCCGCCATCTTGTATTGCCGACCCGGCCCCAGGTACTGCGCATGCACCGCTGGTGTCTTAGAAACTCCAGCTAGGTGGAAGACCGAGGCTTCCATCTTTGGTGTGGCAGTAGATCTCGGCAATGTGCTTAAGTTCAAATAAAGATGAAGAGAGTTTAAATGAGGAACAGGCGAACAGATCAGTCGCGTAGACAAATGCAGCTCTGTCGGTAAAGTCCACAAAACGTCCATTTCAAGTAGAAGTTTCTGCACATAGATTTTTCAAAAAAATGACCTGGGAAAGTAAAACTCACGTGCGTAAAAACACGAACAGTTTAATTCATACCCGAAGTTATAACAGCAGTATTAAAATACGAATAACAATTTTTGTTTATAAAAATAAAAAAAGGTAAAAGGCAGCATGATAAGGAGTCCACTGAACACAAGGTGCTGTTCCTCTCAACAGCGCTGCCGCTGACTGGGCGACGGGCGCTTTAACTAAAGGAGCACAGCTTTAGCTGCTCTGCGCCACCACGTGTTGCAGTGACGCAACGCGCGTCCGCTCGCCCGCCCTCTGCTTAGATAGTCACTGTACCCGGATTGTCTACAGCACAGTGCACTACACAGAAGCTGTTTCCAGTCTTTTTTAACAGCGAAAACACACTAGGTTAAAGTTAAGATTTGTGGTTATTTCATGTTTGTTTAGTTTAAATACAAGAAAATAAACAAGTAAAGCTTAACTACGCATAGATAAAGGAGATATTTTTATAGACTTGTATTTGTTTTAATTTGTTAGGTTTTTTATTGGATTTTGTATTTTTTCGCATGGAATTAGCTTTATGTTTTATTATTTGCAAATACTGTATATATTACTCTACAATACCCTTAATGGATTGGCACACTATTCAAGTTTGGTTCTCACGTTGTGCCCAGTGCCACTGGTACACAGTCTAGATCCCCGTGGCCGTGAACTGGATGATCAGGTTTGAAAAACTAATGGATCTTTCTTATTGTAATCCACTAGTAAAATAGATTCAGTGCCTAATAATGTCACTCCACCCATGCATAGGCACATTCCTTTCTTTTCAATACAATGTATTAAATAATTTCTTTTGAGTGACTATATTTTGACAGGCATTGCCTATAAAGACAATACAAAGCTTATTGTGCTAATGCACATTATGGAAATGACTATTATAATAAATATTGTATCAACTATTAAATAATGTTAGTAAGAGTGTGTCCAATCTGATTATAACGTACACTGTTTTTAGTGCTGGCATGTTATAGGCAGGTTTTTAGTTCAAACATCCATCCAACCATTTTCCAACCTGCTATATCCTAACTACAGGGTCACGGGGGTCTGCTGGAGCCAATCCCAGCCAACACAGGGTGCAAGGCAGGAAACAAACCCCAGGCAGGGCACACACACACCCCCACACACCAAGCACACACTAGGGACAATTTAGAATCACCAGTGCACCTAACCTGCATGTCTTTGGACTGTGGGAGAAAACCAGATTACCCGGAGGAAACCCACGCAGACACGGGAAGAACATGCAAACTCCACGCAGGAAGGACCCGGGAAGCGAACCCTGGTCTCCTAACTGCGAGGCAGCAGTGCTAGCCACTTCACCACCGTGCCGCCCCTAGTTCAAACAAAATGGTTGAAATTTCACTTCATTTAAAGCATTTTGCACGATAGGACCACTGAAGTGAGCTTTTAAGCAAGTGTCTTCAGTCTCATCAGTAGTTGGAAGTGAAATTTTTCTGTTTACATTCTAGATGTTTAATATAATGGACAAAGAGTGGTGCAATGGTAGCACTGCTGCCTCACAACCAGGAGACTGGGCTTTGTGTCCTAGGTGCTCTATGCATGGAGTTTGCGTGTTGCCAGTGTTTTCATGTGAATTTCCTCAAAGACAGGTTGGACAGGTGAAGTGGTGTTGCTAAACTGCCCTGTGTGTGTTTGTGTGTGTTCACCCTGTGATGGATTGATTTGCCCAGTCCAGGCGTTGTTCCGCCTTGTGTCTGATGATTGCTAGTATAAGCACCATCTTCCCTGTGACCATGCTCTGGATAAGTGGGTTAAGAAGACAGATAGATGGGCAAAGAACAGTATGTAATATACAGTATACCAGAAAATTAGGCTTTTGAGGTCAGGAAAATTTAAAATGTATTAGTATTCATGATTTATATTATACAGTGTATGACACAAACTTCTTTTATTAAGAGTCAATGGACATTACTAACAGTCTAACATTACAAGAGAATATTCAACAATTCATTTAATTTAAGTTCGGGTTTGGAGGGGGGCAAGAACTTATCCTGGCAGCTTTGGGCACACAGGAGAAATCAGCCCTGGATAGTGTAACAATCCATTAACATAGGGCCAGTTTAGAATCACAGCATAACCTAGTACAAACATTGTTGGCATTGGGATGAAACCACATTCAGTGCTGTCTCTTACTATGGAGACAGTGAAGTAAAAATCTGACCATCAAGATGTTTAGCAAAAAAGAAAGCAGATAAAAGAGGAAAATGAGCAACAACCACAACATAAAGACATTCATGTTTCATCTATTTCTGAAACCCAATCAGAGATGCTATATCACTGTATTTGCTGGCTGAACATCTTTGCCCAGCTCTCAAGTAGGCATAAAAAATAATGCTTAAAATAAAATATGACAAGCTAACTCTTCAGCATTCTCACAAAGTTTCACACAATCTTTGCTTTCTAGTGAGGTACAGATCTGCTATTTTAAACAAATGGTATTGCTAATGAATCCTACTGCCAGTTTACTGTAACATGAAGTATTCCAATAACCCAGTGCCAATTCTGTACTAGTTTTATATTAGCTTCAGTCTACAGCTTGAATGTAACAGTTTACAATACAGGTGATGGTATTGTCAGTTTCTGAAAGATGTGTAAAATTAGATAATTTAGCATGGCTCTGAAAGGTAACTAATACAATGTTTCAAAATAAAAAAGTTATAAAAGCATTGTAAGCATTTTATTTGCAATATTTGACAGTTGTTTTTAATGTCAAAACTTCAAGGAAGATGAGGTTAGGAGCACACGCTGATACAGCTTCAAACAAATAAAAATATTGAACTAGCCATCTAGTATATTAATATAAGGTATTTGGGTCCTCCCAGGAGTATCATGTTTATATGCTATATAAATCATATACCAAGTGTTGTAATTATTTAGAAAGTCATTGGACATACAGTATGTGTTTGGAGATGCCCTTTGGCCCATCTATCTTCTTCTTATACTGTATATGAATAAAAAGTCTATGTGTGTATGTATGTATGTTCCAGCATCACGTCCGAACGGCTGCAGCGATTTTCATGAAACTTGGTACACATGTTTCTCATTGGTCGACTAAAAATACTGTAGGGTGAAATCAGCCGTAACCCACCCCCTTCTGGGTAGGGTGGGGGGTGATCTTGCGGTCTTGTATGCGTGTTATCATCCAATTGACACTCGGAACAACCACCAGAGGGCGAACTGGAGGCGACTGCCAGCATTCTTTATGTTTGAGCAGCACCGCACCCAAGTTGCTTTTGAAATTAAATAGAGTTCTACGCCTGGAAGTGTGTGTGTGTGTGTCTGTCCGGCCCGGAAGTGAGACGTAGAGACGGGGTGAGGGCTCCAGCTCCGAGGATGCGCAAGCAAGGCAAGTACGCCGGCAAAAGGAAACCTTCTAAGAAAGACAGTCGCTTAGCTGCTAATGCACACACGATGCGAGCACTTCGGCAACATGAAACCTTCTAGCAGAGAGATGCCCAGTGTAGTTCTGACGATTTAAATACTTTCTAGTATTAAATAGTTTCAATTATCCCGTGCTTTTAACAGTTCGTATATACAAGGCGACTGCCAGCATTCTTTATTTTTGAGCAGCACCGCGCACCTGTTGCTTTTCAAATTAAATACAGTTGGCCGGTTCCGAACGTCAACTAGATGATAACATACATACAAGACCGCAAGACAAGGACATTAGTGAGTGTTTATCCATCCATCCATTATCCAACCCGCTATATCCTAACTACAAGGTCATGGGGTCTGCTGGAGCCAATCCCAGCCAACCCCGCACAGCAGGAAACAAACCCCGGGCAGGGCGCCAGCCCACCGCAGACACGGGGCTAACATGCAAGCTCCATGCAGTGAGGATCCGGGAAGTGAACCCAGGTTTATTGTTTGTTAATTTATTTTTATTTTTAAAGTTCTTTAAGTTTAAGCAGCACCGCGCCCCACTTGCTTTTCAAGTTAAATAGAGTTGGCAGGTTCCGAGTATCAACTGGATGATAACATACATACAAGACCGCAAGACAAGGACATTATAGAGTCTTTATTGTTTGCTAATTTATTTTTATTTTTAAAAAAATGTTTTTCTCAAACAAATAAAAAAAAAAAACTTTATTTTCCTCCCAGGCAACGCTGGGTATTTCAGCTAGTTGTAGAATAAAACTTGTTTAGCCTTTCTGTTAAGTGCTAAAAGCCTACCTTTTCAGAGGACCTATAAATGCCATAGCTTTTCACTGTCTTCCCTGGTGTTGTTAATAGACCCTATTTGTGGAACATATTGGTTTATTGGTTATGTAATCTGAAACAAAACATTTAATCATGAATGAATTTCGCTTTTTGGCATTCTTTATTCCTATTTAGCTACAGAGCTTTATCCTCATTCAGTTATTTAATGAGCTGCCAGTGTTGTATTTTTATTTTTATTTATAGCTTATAGCAATTCATATGTCACCCCTGCCTTTTTCTGTGTTCCATCTAGCATCTAACTTACTGTAAATGTTTTCTTTGTCAAGTGTAATAACCATTTATTTTTGATTGACATTTTTATTTGTATGTGTTACCGTCAATGTGTGAAATTAGGCATTGTATAGAATTCCTAGGAAATCTATAGAATGCTGAAAATGGGACATCAAAATATGAAACAATTTAAATTTCAAACGTTTCCTAAGCATTCTATCCAATGCCAAAAGGAAAACCTGCAAAGTATAAAATACTTAAGCTAGTGACCAATGTCTCCTCTAGTAATTTTTATAGATGTGCTGTATAATTATGCAATTTTGCAAAATAATTTTTAAAACAAAATTAAATATGCGGAATATATATGTTTTATCAGTAGTTAATATTAGTTTATCAGCTGAGTGCACGGGAAATAAAGAAAAATGCTCAATTTGATACAATGCATGGCCAGGTCTTGTTTAAGTCTTAAGCTTTGTTTTATAATACTTTTTTCATTTTCATATACGCCATTTCATGATTCACTTTTCATACTTTTGCCTAAATAGCATTTGTCTTTCTGTATAATACCTATGTATTATATACAGTGCCCATGGAAAGTATATAGAATATTAAAGTAACACAGACATTTCATGTTTTACTTAAAAATGTCACGCATTTTATAAATTTGCTAAGCATTCTGTACAATACCTGCTTTTCACACATTGCTGCTAACATATTTATATACAGTTGAGGGGTTTATTTTTATTTATAACATTGTTCCTTTTCATTTGAAATTTGTATGGTTTAGGTTTCAAATACACCAGTCTATCCATTTTCCAAACCTGCTTATCCAGAGCAGGGTCACGGTGAAAGCTGGAGCCTGTTCCAGTAAGCGTTGGGCACAAGGCAGGTAAAATCTCTTGACTAGGCACCAATCCTTTGCAGAATTTCAAATACAATACAATATTGATTAAATCCAGCCAATAGTGTATTTTATAGCCTAAAAAATCAACATTTTCTGCTTTGAATCCGTTGTGTATTTGTGTCGGGATATACAGAAAATGGTATTGCACAGATGGAACAATGATTAAAGTATGTTAAGGACGGATGGGGATCCAGAGTCATGAAGATCTAAATCTGGCCTTGAGTTGTAAAAAAGGTTAGGCCTGGTAATTATAAGTGAATGCTGCTGTCAGGGGGTCGCACAGTGGTGCAGTGATAATGTTGCTGCTACCCAACAAGGAGACCGGGGTTCATATCCCTGGTGCTCCCCGTGTCAATGTGGGTTTCCTCAATGTGCTCTAGTTCCCTCCCACAATCCAAAGATTAGGTGGATTTGCACTGATAAGTTGGCCTGATGTGTATGTTTACCTTTTAAAGGACTTGTGCAGTGTCCAGGGTTGTTCCTGCCTTGTACTTGCTGGGATTTTGTGTTCAACCTACTCATAACAACCGAGTTTGAAAATGGATGAATGCTGCTGTCAGATAAAGAAACAACTAAGAGTTGCTAATGAAATCTCAAGAGCATCACAGCTCTAGTCTAGTGTCAAATACAACTCGCTCACTTACATTGCTTATGGTTAATCTTTTGACCTAAAGAAGCATTACCTTAGCTTAGCATATGGTAATTACATAGCTGATTAAATAATGGAAGCAACCAGTAGTTTTTTGTGAGGTGTCTTTTGGCCAAACATTTGCAATAATCTAAGGAAGACATAGTGAATTGTGAATAATCTAAGGAAGACATAGTGAATTGTTTCTCTATCTGAGATGCAGCTTTTGAAATATGTGTCTGCGGTCAATTGTCAGGTGCAGACACATGTGTGCCTGACAAACAGAGGTTGTAACATATAACCAGTTTTCATGTTATAACACGCACGTCTGCAGTCGTTTCAAGGATATTAATAAGTACTATTATTAATTTTTAGCATTACATTTATACATCACTAAACCTCTACTAATTTGAATTTTAGGGCTATAATTCGAATTCCAGTACTAAACAATTCATTTTTGTTCACATTTCAAAATATCTCATTAAGAGCAGTATTACTGTTTTGGTCTAATTCTTTCCTATATTTACTTGTTTAAACCAGTAAGGAGTTAATATTTACTTTAGTTAAGAAACCAAGGATTTTGATATTAATGTAAAAATTAGATTTTCTTAAATTACAGTTCATATCTTTATTTATATGTATTACCGTTTACACAGAACTTTAACAATGTTAAAAGTACCTGCCAAAATGTTGAAAAAATAAATTAATAAATAAACTAAAGCGATTTCCCGCCGCACCCAACATGGCGGCCATACACCGTCTACCCTGTGATTTTGATGTGTTCGCTCATTGGTCAAAACGCTCAATAAAATCTTCCTTCTTCTTTCTTCTTCTTTTTCTTTTATTGGTAGTTTTTATACCCTGTGTTGTTCTGGTAAAACCACTCCCTCTTATTGGCCCGAATGTTGTCTCCGTCAGTGCGAGTGGGTGTGACCATTTGAATTGACTGACACACGAAAGCAACGCCCCAATATTGCGGAGCGGCCTTTGCATGTTTAGCTTCGTTTGGTTTAGAAACTAAACGTGCTCGCTCTTCTCGTGTTATGAACGTCATAGAGCATCATCAGTACACCTCGCCATATTCGTGAAGTTAGTACGATTTCGAGAAATACAAAGATCACGTTTTAATGTCATGATCTGCCTATAAATGTACCGCCGAAGTGAAAGAAGGCTGCCGAGTTTTAAGTGAGTGACATCAACGTCTGCTGTCAGGTGTAAATTCCTGAAGTTTCGTGTTGGTTCTAAAAGCTAAACAGGTTAATTTTAAAATTAAACAAACTATATACAGAACTGTTGAATTACTGCGATATTGATTTGTTTCGACAGTAATAACTGTAATTTTTGTTATGACATAGAAACAGCTTATCATATATTTTTTTTATTAATTCTTTTCAGTCTGACTGAGGGATTTTATGCGAAAAATTCGCACCTGGACAGTTTTCAAGGCAGATGGTTTTCAATAAAATTCTCAAGCGTTTATTTAATCTTTTCTTCATAAATATAAATGTCATAGTTACCCCACCCATCCTTGATTTAGTTACAACAATTTATTAATCTTTTTAAATTTATAACATAACATATTCCACCCGGGGTGGGGGCGGGAGGACAAACGCTAACATTATTCAAAATTATTGTCTGTTTTTACATGCATTTTTATTACGCTTTAATTTAATATTGGTTTTTATTTTGTATCAGTATACTGCTGCTGGATTATGTGAATTTCCCCTTGGGATTAATAAAGTATCTTATCTATTACCTAGTGCCTTTCATATCTATCTATCTATCTATCTATCTATCTATCTATCTATCTATCTATCTATCTATGCCTGGTTTGTTAACATTTTTTTTATTTGATTTGATAAACTTTATTAATACCTAAGGGGAAATTGTCTCTTCACATGAAATTTGGTTGATATAGTTTTAGTTAGTTTTTATTTATTTATATATCACATTAAAACAACTAGAAGTTGACCAAAGTGCTTTACATAGGAAAAAAGTATGAAATAAAAGCCAGATAAAGAATTATTAAATAAAAAACAAAATGAAACATTATACATACATGAATACACATATATCAATTATCAACACACAAAAATAAATAAAATTATGCAAAATAAAGAAATACATAAGATGAGCTCAGTATAAAAAATATAAATAGAAAGATTTAACCCCTCAAACTCGCAAGCTAAAAAGCAAGTGAATAAAGGTGCTTTTTTAGCAAAAACTTAAAACTATGAAATGTGGGAGCTGACCTTATTACAAGTTGTACATTGAATGCCAAAGAGTTAAAAACATCTTTTCCATGTGTAGTGATAAAAGCAAATTATGTCAAAATGAAATCAAATTTACAAACAAATTAGAAAATGTAAACATGGTGCAATATTCAGGTGCTTTCATGGTCCATAAAGATACTGTGGCCCTCAACAGACTGAGTTCAGTAGGTAGGTTCTAGAACCTTCTCAGTTCATTTCAATGTCTGGCAAAATTCTGAATACAAGAATTGACAGGACTCTAGTCCATCATAAAGACCACTCACACATGGTATTTACATAGAGTAACAATTTGCAATTGCCAATCAACATAGGTTAAATTAAATTAAAAATATGTAATTAATTCCTTCTTTGCTTGAGCAAGTCTGGCTTTAGTAATTTCATGAAATGTGACTTGCAAAGCTTTTCAGTTATGACAAATATTAGGGAATATTAGAATTGAAAGGTAAAGGTGGCCATTATGGATATCAGATTACTGTAGCAATGGAAAGTAAATTATATGGTGACCAGATTTTTAAAGTTCCAAACTGGTGTGTAACATATACACATGCATAAAGTCCACCCTCATTTGTTCAATGGTTGCTTTATCTCATCATCATCAGTGAGGGATCAAGGCGCGGGAAAAAAAAAAAAACACCTTCACATATGAACACAAATGATTCTACACAGTGCTTCAAGTGGAAACAAATACACGGCAGTACTTGTCTATTTTTGTGTGCTTCTTGGTCAGAACAGTGGTTAGTACTTTTTATTCTTTTTCATGTTCCTTCATTCAGCACTACACAAATTCATTACCTGGATTTAAAATTATTTCATATATGGAGTTTAGATTGTATTCATGGATCATTTAAGCAAACTAAAAATGGTTATCAAAGTAGTATAGTGGTGGAAACACGAACTATGCTGGGAACAGATTCTGTTAAACTGGCATTAGACGGGTGACCAGTTTTAGGCCTGGAGGACTACAGTGAGTCAAGCATTTTCTTACTCAGAACCATTCTTGGTTTATGGAGCCTGTAACTGAACTGAATATCAAATTCCAGGTATTTGCTATCATTCTGCTGTGTCTAAAATTGCTCTCAGTGACTTGCATTTTACTTTCCACTCACACTTTTTTTCTTTGTATTTCATTTCACAAAGTGATTTACTATAAGCAGCTACCTTATAATGATTATACATGGAAGTGGAAATTGCATCAGTTTAGTTGATCAGCTTCTGTCCTTTTTATTTTACATTTATAATTTATTTTCTTAACAACATTAACTGTAAGGAACTTAGTTTTTTACAAGCATAAATAAAATGAAGCAAAACAGAGATTTCTCAGAACAAAAGGTCACAACAGCAGTAAGCATAAAATCACATTAGTAATTTCTGATACAGTAGGCAGCTAGAATGGGTCATCTGATTAAATGAGTGTAATTAGCAACATGTTTGTATATTGTAAGTCTGAACTTCTGGGGATTCCATAGTAATAAGGAATTATGGGTATTGGGGAGCTGTTAGGAAGTACTGTAGATAATAAGATGGTGTAACGTGTGCTCAAAAATGATCTTAGTAAAAGGACCTGTTAGAGTTTATCACTTTAAACCTGATTCCGTCTTCTTCTTTTATATGAGTACAATATACAATGTTTGCCATCTCATTAAAAATTACTTGAAAGAAAAGTTTGCAGCAAAAGCAGCATTCCTTAACCAGTACTTCCCACTTGTGCATTGGATAGTTACTCTGATTTAAAGAGATAGATAGTACTTAGCTATATGATTCCTAGAGGTGACATGGTGGAACAATGATTAGTACTGTTTATTATTTTTCATATTTCTTTATTCAACTCCGCACACATTCATTACCTGAATTTAACATTTGTTCCTCATACCGGAAAGAATTCCTGACATTTCTGCTTAGCTCTGTGTATCCTTGGATGATATGATGGCACGGCGATTAGTATTGCTGCTTAATGCAACCAGTGCCTGGTGGCTGTAGATTGCCAGATCCAAATAGACCGGATAGACAACTATTGGACTTATTAGATCTCAGTTTAAGGACTAATGAATTTGAATTTAATGGGAAGTTATATTTACAGATTCATGGAACAGCTATGGGGAAACGTTACGCACCGGCATATGCGAATATCTATATGGCAGAATGGGAGCGGTCGGCCTTTGCTAAATGCCAATAGAGATCAGAGCAATTACTTATCCAGCCCTGGAGTGGGGGGAGTGAGAAGAGAGGGGGTGGAAAAGTTAGACCTTTATTTTGAGTGTCCAGATGGATCACAAAGAACTGAGATGGTACAGAAAGGATGGGTGCGACTAGGATTATTGGAAGGTGATTATAGTTTGTTGGAGGCATTATGGGGAGATAGAGAAGAAAGAGTGGAAGAGGTGGAGGAGAATATGGATAGAACTAGAATTGAGGAGGTTGGGATGGGAGAGGTAGAATCATATAGATATGAACAATTACAACAACAGGGGAGAATACAAGAAAGAAAGGATAGAGAAGAAAAGATCCTACCCATTGTCTTCACATTTTCGGGACAGGCTAGACAAGTAATGGAAAGTTTAAAGAATAATTTTTTGAATTTCCAAAGTCAGGAGGGGGAATGGGCAGAATGGAGGGTGGTAAGCAGCCTACCGGCGGAATAAAACATTAAAGGATATATTAGTAAGGGCTTCATGCACAAAACGAAAACGAAAAAATAAATGTGCTTGGACAATTCCCGGCTGGGTGCGCTGCCCTGCAATCAAGGCCGGAGTCGGGTGAGGAGGAAGACGAGGTCGGTGCAGAGGAGGCGAGGAGAGGCCCAAGTGTGATTTGTGTGAGAAGAAGAAAGTGGCTATTGAGAGCCTGGACTTTGGGAGACTGTGGGGCTTGGTGGCGGTGCACGTAAGACTTTGTATATAGTAGAACTGTGAATAAACGTGTGGTGAAGGCTGAAACGGTGTCCGCCTGTGTGTTTGGGCTGCCCTATTTCACAAATATTACAAAGTCTTCATGGATTTTTCACTAGATTGGAAGAAGATTTATAATAGATATTATAATGTGCAAATCAAATGTAAGGGTGATGTGGTAGTTTCTGATTCAGTTATCTTTCCCGTAATTTAAGTTAAATATATAAGTTTGCATATAGAAAAAGGTAAATGTACTTTGATGGAATTGTTGAAGGAGGTAAAGCTGCACTGTTAAATTACTGCATAAATATAATAAATATTTAAATAAATAAAATCAGTAAAATAGAAACAGAAGGTCATTGTCCAGAAAGTTACTAAAACTTTTAACAAATAATATAGATACATTTTGTTTTTCAATAGATAAAGTCAGCAAAGTGATGTAGAATTTGAAGATCACTCAGGTGAATACAGTTGCACACAAACGATTTCAGTGATGTAAAAAAAAAAGAAAGGGCTCCAGACGCAACTCTCTATTCCCAAAATAATACCAAAGAGTTCAAAATTATAAAAAGGTTTGCTTATCATAAAAATATAGAACACACAAACATAATAAATAATTCATTGCTGCCACTGTGGACCTTACTGCTGTAACCCTGTCTACTTCCACCTCCAGAGTGTCACCAAATATACTGTAACACTTACCATGCCCCATCTCTCACTTTCACTTTCTCTTCCTCCCTTGCATAAGCCAGTTCTCCTCCTACCTCCAGATTCAGCCTGTTCTTTCCATTCTCAGAGACACTCTGGTCAAACTCTGTAATCACAATCCTGGTTAGAGCAGCACTACTTTGACTTCTAGAAATTCTTCCAGTAACACCTGGTGTTCTTCCACAATTAGGTATTTAATAACCCTTAAGAGACAAAGTTTCTAAGGCAGACTCCACCCTTTTCCCTCCTTCAGAGGAAAATCATTGCTCCAGCTGTTCCCATTTGGGACCATATTTTCTCCAATGCCTAAAAAGTTATGTTTATGTGGCCTACAATTATATCTCCATGGTTCCTGACTTTACTTTAAGGAGACAACTTGTTCCCCTTTTTAAAAAAAAAGTCATCCCTCTCTCTCATTTTCCTGCAACTACTTGACAATCTTTATTACCCGCTCCAATACTAAACAGAGTAATGACACCTGCAGAGTCACCTGCCCTCTAGTGTCTTGTGGGAATATATTATGTTTTCTCTCTTACACGCCTGCTTATTTATGGTCTGGCGAACATCTTGTCAGGAATGACATGGTGGTATAACCATTAGTCCTTTCTTTTACCTGTTTGAGTCTTTTGCTTGGCAACATTTCCTTATTTCAGGGCAAAGGAGGCATATTCCTTTAGCTAGGGTGATCAGGTAGCTTTAGTTTTATTCGTGTACAAAAGTAACAGCTAAACATAAGCAGATCTTGGTATGTTTCTCTCAGTCTGTGTTCCCTGATCCCTGTTTTTGTTTCCTTCTAAAATTACGTATTTAAAAATTGGGTATGTGTTAACTATCTTGTAACGTGGACATTTTCTATAATTATAAGAATCCAGGAGAAGTGTTATTGTGTGCTTTAACATAAATTAATTACCTCAACTAAAATTATTAGAGAAATTACCACAAAAAAGATTTTGTGGAAGAGAAAGAAATTATGTGTCCATTTCAAAATGTTTTATGCAAGGCTAAAACAACCACAAAGTACATAATAAATTTAGAATTCATCTGACCATTTTCTAATCAACTTATCCAGCTTAGGAGATCAAAAGCCTGTCCAAGCAACATTATTAACAAAGTAAGAATCTACCCTTGACAATATGTCCATCTTCTACAGGGAACACTTCGGGACATACTCACACCGGACAATTTAGAGTCTTTACTGTCCATTTTCATATATCTGTGATTAAGTATGTATGTAAAGTTGCCACATTTGTACTTCATTGTATTTGTAAATCTAATCCTGTTTTTCAATGTCTTCTGCACTTTTCTCTTGCCCTCTTTTAACTTTTTCTCAATTTCTGTGTCCTCAGACGAAATCTGTCCCTGCTACTTGTACCTTTTTCGCAGGGGTGCCTTGAAGTTCCTGTCCATTCAGTCAGTTTGGAAACATGATCTGTCACAGTCTGCTCCTCTTGATTGGGACCTGATTTTTAAGAACATCACTTTTGCCTCTAGGAATTAAAATTGTCAATATATACACTTCCAATTTGTGCAATTTCAGTCTCCTTAAATGGTTTGCTATGGACCTTTATAATGATCCCCATGGAGGAGGTGTTTTTATATTGTATTGTTGTTTTCATCATTATGTTTGATTTACTCTAACTTGTATTTGCAAATTTACCTAATAAAATTTGATGACAAAGGAAAAATCTTAATCCATTTTCAGTGAATTTCACAAAATAAGAATATATAAGACTTTTATTTAAAATATAAACTAAAAAAAAAAAACATATAAATGATGTAATGAAAGCAGACCATTGTAGAAGTAATCTGTACCCAGAAAAATAGCAAGGAGGCAAAAACGTGCAAAACTGGCACCTTTAACAATTACAGAGGGGGGATACTCAAAATGAAATAAACAGAAATACTTTCTTCCTTAGCTATTCCCATTTTCATATGGAGATACTTTTTTTGACTAGACTTCTTCACACCCTGCAGTCTTCATACGTGTTCCTTTTTAATCCTCCTCTCCTTCAGAACTTTACTTATGCAATCCATCCACCTCTTCTTTCGTCTCTCTTTCTTCTCCTTCCTTCAGCATCCAATCTCACTACCATCTTGCCTACATACCTGTTGTCTCGTCTCATAACATGGTCATACCATTGCAGCCTTTTCTTTTGGAACTTCTTCAAGATTTCTACACCTTTTGCTGTTTTCTTTATCTTGTCATTTTTGATCACGTTTTGTCAGTTTGCACATCCACCTCATCAACCTCATGTCCACTATGTCTAGCTTTCTGTCTTGGGTCTCCTCTTCAGGGGCCATATTTAAGCCCCATAGATAATTGCTGGTCTGACTACTGTCTTATAGAGTTGTCCTATAATTGTAACACCAGACAACTGTTTCCAGCAGTTCCATCCTGCCTGTATTCTATGATGTACCTCAATATCTAATCCACCATTTGCTGTCACATAGCAACCAAGATATTTCAGTTCACTTACCATTTTTAATCTCCCTGAGAGCAACCGAATGCTTCCTTCTCAATACTCTCCTTTAAAACACATATTGTATATTCTGTCTACTTTCTACTAATCTTGAATCCGCTATATTCCATGACTTCTCTCCATAGATCAAGGTTTCATTGCAGTTCCTCTCTTTTGGAGGCAATTATAACTATCTCATTATCAAAGAGCATGGCCCAAGGTGCTTGTTGTAGGATCTCACTACGTAGGACATCCATTATAAGATCAAAGATGTAAGGGTTTATGAATGATCCCAGGTGGAGTCTAATCTTCACAGTAAAGTTTTCTGTAGTTCCACCACTACTCTTGACTTTGACCATAGCCTTGTAATACATATCTTTCACTAGCCTTACATACTTCTCAGGTGTCTCTTTTTTCCTCATACGCCTCCATACCTCCTGCCACAGCACCCTGCCATATGCTTTCCCAGATCTATAAATCCTTTTTCTCTGTATCTATTTACGCTTTTCTCTGTACTTTTCCATTACTTGCCTCAATGCAAATATGGCACCACTTGTTCCTCTTTTGGGCATTAAGCCAAACTGCTGTTCACCGACTGTTGTTCCCTCTCTCATCATTTTTTCTAATATTCTTTCACAATTTTCATTGTGTGGAACATAAGTTTTATGCCAGAATAGTTTCCAAACTCCTGTATGTCAACTTTCTGTTTACAAATAGAGGTGAACACACCGTCTGTCCATGCATTTTGTATCCTTTCTTCATCTTACTCATTAAGTCCCATAGTAGATTCACCCCATCCTCACCCAGACTTTTCCATACTTTGTTGGCTGGTACTACATCAGATCCGGTAGCCTTTTTCATTTTTAATTTTTCCTCAAAGCCATTTTAATCTTTTCCCTATTTATTACAGAAGTTTCCTTTCATTTGGTAAATCATCCCTAGACCTTTTCCAGGGTTTTTGTTCATTTAGAAACTTTCAGAAATATCCTCTCCATCTTTTCTTGATTTCATTCTTACTGCCTAGGATTTTTCCATCCTCCTCCTTTTATTGTCTAATTTGCATAAAATTATTTTTTGGTTTATTCCTTACTTTGACGATATTATAGAGATTTTTCCATCCTCTGGAGTTTACAGCTCATCATATACAATGTCCATTGTTCTTGCCCCGGCACTTGCCACTGCTCTTTTTGCTTCTTTATTTGCCAAGATAAATGATTCCCTCTCTTCCTCTCCACCTACATTATTATGTACATTTTTAGCATCTTTCTTCATCTAGACTTTATCTTGTACTGCCTGATTCCACCACCACACTAATTTATCTCATGGAATGCCCTTTCCTGAGTTTTTATCAAGCATCTCTGTTCCTGCTTTAGAATAGTCTTGCTGTTTTCTTCCCAGTGTTCATGTACCTTTGCATTTGGTGTTACAACCTGGATCACTTGTTCTTTAAATTGATCCCTGAGGTTGCTCTTTAAGCTTCCACCAGTAGACTTTAGAAGTCATCAGTTACTTTTCTTTCCAATATGCTACCATCTGATGTTGTGCTGTTGCACTTTCATTGTTAAACACTTTGCAGTTTACAATCCTCTTTAAAAGTGACTTCTTCTGCACAAGATGTAATTACTGGTCTTCAGACTTTATAGAAAATGTGTTCCATATTGCCATGTCACATGCTACTACAAAGTCAACTATGCTGTCTCCTTCAGTGCTTCTTCCTCCATATAGCCCAAGCCTCAATGGATCTTTGGAGTGATTCCCTTATTTCTGCCTACATGACCATTTAGATCTCCACCAATAAAGACTATCTCCTTCTGATACTGAAGCCACCCCTTCATCCAGTTGTCTTCAGAATACTTCCTTCTCCTTCTCCTCACACCCCACCTATGGAGTGTAAGTACTTACTACATTTATTACTGTATTGCCATAATCAAATTAGGGCCTCACTGCCCTTTCTCTTTTTCTTAACCTCCACCAGATATTCTCTCCATTTCCTATTCAAGAAGATCCCAACTCTGTTTCTTCCTTTAATGTGTGCTCCACTGCACAGTAATTTTCAACCAGACCCCTGCTCTTGGGCTTTATTTCTTTCCATCCTTTTTCTTGGACTAAGGTTATTTCTATCTTCCTTCTCTCTATCAGATCCACCATCTCCCTTCCTCCTCGTGCCATACTACCAACATTGTTAGCTTCTTTACATTTCAGGCTTGCTTCTTTAGCCACGCTAAGCCATGACTTGATAGCACCTTGCTCACTTTCCACAGGAGACTGGCAAAGCTCCAGTGCATGGCTTACAGGGTACACTCTAACATTTTCCAAATATATATTTAAAGTAGGGCAGCATGGTGGTGCAGTGGTAGCGCTGCTGTCTCGCAGTTAGGAGACCCAGGTTCGCTTCCCGGGTCCTCCCTGTGTGCAGTTTGCATGTTGTCTGCGTGGGTTTCCTCCTGATGCTCCGGTTTCCTCCCACAGTCCAAAGACATGCAGGTTATGTGGATTGATGATTCTAAATTGGCCCTAGTGTGTGTGTGTTTTGTGGTGGGTTGGCACCCTGCCCAGGATTGGTTCCTGCCTTGTGCCTTGTGTTGGCTGGGATTGGCTCCAGCGGAACCCCGTGACCCTGTGTTTGGATTCAGCGGGTTGGAAAATGGATGGGTATTTGAAGTATTAATCATGTATAGGCTTCAGCATGTTTTTTACAGCCTGATGCCTTTCCTGATGCGAAAATGCTGATAATATCTCTCTATTATATAAAAAAAATCCTGAGACGAGACAAGACATTTTAGCCTGGGACGAGATGTGACTTTTTCAGAGAGATACTTTCAAATCCCATGAAATGAGACTTTGTGCCAAGAGATTTAACCAAGCCCGTGGCCGGAAATAAAAGACAAAGAGTAGATGATAAAGTAGAACTTCATAAAGAGGTTCAAAAACGTTGGCGTGATACACATGCAGAGCAGGTTAGAGATAATGAAAGTACTAAAATTTGAAGTCTCAAAAAAAGATGGTAAAGATTGCATTAGTGCAAACAAGCAGAAATTATTACTCAGTGAAGTAACCAAACAGCAAAAAGCGATCTAATATATTGTTCAGATTTAAACTTTAAGTCTGAGACTTGTAGATCGTCTAATTCGTGTTGCCATCAGGGAAAGGTAGTGTTTCTTCCACATGAAGGAGGCGTATCTGCAAGAATTAAAAGATTTGTTGTTTGGTGAAAGTGAAATCCACATATGAGAGTGGTGGCAGAGACGCGAAGTGGCTGGCACGTAGCTGAGGCCTGGGAGTTGGTGAAGCCCCTTAGTAAAATAGATATTTTTTATTTGGTTGGACTGATAATTAACCTGGAAACTTCATAAAAATGTTAAATATAATGAGATTTCTGAGAGGTTGCAGTTAGAGCCAAATCATTCAGTATGCACCCCAAAATTTTCAAATCCATTTAATCTAATACAGAGATACTCTAGTAGATATTTATCTAATGAAAAACCTACTGCCTTTGTACCCTCCACATTTCACACTCGCATAAGCCCAATTTTAAATCAACAATCAATCAAAGTGGGATGTTCAAAAACATTCCTCAGTTAAAAAGACTGACACCTAATCAATGACCTATCCAAATGAGTTAAAGACAGCTTATTGGAGCACTAGAATGTGTCCATCAAATGTGACCATGTGTTCTTTCCTTATAGTCCATAGTAATTGAATTATAGTCTAGACAAGACGTACCTTTGCAAATATTTAATTTAGGGAGCATATGTATCTTTGTCCTTGTGGTGTCCCAGCCCTGGATATGTGGGTTAGGAAGATGGATAGATGGATATCTTTGTGGGATATGCATGGACACCAGAAAATGCTGGAGTCAATGGGAATATCACAAATACAATGGCTGATATTGCATTAAGGAAAAACATTGTTAAAATTGCAATGTATAATGGATATTTTGAACTTAAAAACTTTTTAAAGGTTTCATTCCTGGTTTGAGTGTGATGTTGGTGGAATAGTCTTTGGCTCCTGCATCCTTGAATTTGAAATGGATGGATATGTTGCACAGCTTTAGCAAAATGATGGGCAGATACTGATTAAAGTTGCATGACAATGTAAATAAATCATTTATAATTAACTAAGTTAAGAGACTGCACTTTAAATCAGATACTTGTACTTCTGGAATACCTGCCAGTGGCTAACAGTATGTATTGCTATTGTGAAGAGTCTCTTCAGCCTGTATGGCTTCATTCCCGGAGGTCTTCATTTCCTGCAGGAATTGGTTTCATACAAATTCTTAATTAGAACCCATGTATTTGCTGCTAAAGTAACATGCTTTTTGGTTGTAATTTTAGTTAATTTACTTTTTATGATTCAAAAACCTTGATTGCTTATTTAATGTTTAAAAAGCTACAGCTAGGTTTTAATTGTTTCCTATTTTGATAACCAATTAAAAATGAGAAAAAAATGAAGAAACCACCAGCTCTCTGGATAACCTGGTTCCATTTAAAGATATATATTTACATCATGAAATAGCTATGTTAATAAAATATTTAGAAATAAATGAGAGAGAAAAGGAAATGACCATAGAGTACAAATGCATAATGCTTTGGTTCACAAAACATATGGATAATGTTCTCAGAAAATCAAAATCTGCAATGTGATAAAGATTTAGCCTTGCCCAAAATAGCACAAACAAACCATATAATTAAATACCAACATAACAATGGGATAAATGTAATTTGTTGTTTTCGTTTTTGGCGGAAATGGACTTCCATACTTCTAACTAGGAAACTGATTGGAACGAAAACCTGCTTTTATTGTGGTCCATGACCGAGGACCCCTGCTGTATGACACCATTGTATAATTTAATAAAGTGTTAGGGAATTAAAGGGAAAATACTATTTACCGATGTACCGATGGGAAAGAGAACCAGCTACATACGTATTTACATAATTTTCCCGCAGCATTAAGACTACAGTAGAAAAAGACTTAATGTGAAGACGTTGCGGCCAATTCCATCTCCATACGGTAGATGGCAGTGATGCACCGTTCAGCTCATCCTTTAACCACTTTTCTAGGTGAGGTTCGCGGCGGCCGCGGGCCAAGCAGATCTAACTGCCGGTACAGATTTCAACTCTTATTCTTACGACAGCCGGGAGATTGAATCCTGCCACTGTTTTGACACAAATCCTTTAACATTTCTATCATATGAAGAAACGGCAGCAGCTGCATTCCTTACTGCTGGTTAGGAGGTTACGTTAACGGTTAACCTTTTACGACGCTGCAGGTTATGCATTTATTGTACAAGGTGAGAAACGTGCAATAGCAAAACGGCACACCTAGTTTAAGTTTTTCAAGAACTGAGCTCCCCTTTTGTAATTAAAATATTCAGTTGCTACCCTTGTGCCACATTTTAGCTTAGTTTTTACACAAATATGTTATGAGACATGAATTATGAACACCAGTTTTGTGTTTTCATTTCAATATGTGGAGTGAATGTAAAACTGCTTATTTATAATGTTTAACACATCCATCTATTTTTCTGATCTTGGCATTGCAAATTTAGGCACGCTGGTGTTGCCAGCACATCTGTCATCAAACACCCGTGCATGCATAATGTTCTGGGCAGATAATGAGTTGGGGATTATTTATGGCACGAGGTTGCTTAGCACTGGGGGACCTGGAGAAAAGTTATAAAAGAGATAAACATGGAGAATATGTAGGTCTTATGCTAAAGTTGTACCAGTAACAAACTGCTGCACCCTCCTCACTTCATAAAGGGCTACAATGGCTGCATGTTTTCATTCCAACCCTTTCTTAATTAGTAGCCAGTTAGTACTGCTAATATAGCATGTTGCTTCCCATGAATGACCTGTACTTGAATATTCTAACACCTTAATTACCAATTTTGTCCATGATAAGATGTCAATTAACAAGCGCTGAGCTGTTGGGTGATGGTCTCTGAAAATTAAAAACAATACTGGAAAAGTCAGATGTGTCAATGTGAGTGCACTGCCAAGCTCTAATACATCTATCTATCCAGTCCTAGTTATTCAATGCAGCTCTAACACACATTGTTCAGTCTTAGTTTCGGGTGGACTGCAGTGTCTTCAGGCATTCACTTTAACTTATGTATCAAAAAATTAAATTTGAGAACACTGAATATTAGTTCTAGTATTCTCTTTCTTTTTTCATTTCAAGTACTGTATATATGAAAGTAGCTGGGTGTACCAATATTTAAAAAAAAATGGAATCAACAAATAACCAATGTTTTTCCCTAAAGTGATTAAAAGGGTACAATATAGCCATAATATTGCATAAAACACTAAATGAAATAGGAAAATTTGTTGAATTGTGATGCATTACTGTATTTGACTTATATTTTGTATAATTGGAACACAGGCAAGTTTGTTGACCTTGTAAGGATGCCATGGAGAGTAAGTGATTGGGACTGAACCAACAGCCTTATTTATGGCATACTCGCAAAATACCCACGCTTCGCAGTGGCAAAGTACTACCTTCAAATTTTTATTAAGAAGAAAATTAAACCTTTTTAAACTGAGGGAAAATATACCAATAATTATTTGTTAAGGATCTCTTTGTATACCACATTGTGAGTTCAGCCCTCCGGTTGTAACATGACCAAGCTGTGCGCTGAGCTTACTCTTGAGCATGCAACGTACAGTTGGCCATGTGAACAGTAATCTTGTTTCAAATCTCACAGCTTGGATTGCTGCTGTCACAATCGGTTTGAGTTTCATGGTTTGTTTCAATTACGACAGTATTTGCAGGATTTGTTGTGTTGAAGTGACATTTGGCATCTGTCAAGCGTTGTAAGTATAAAACCGGTTTCATCGATAACTTCACATCCAGCTTTTGAGAGTTTAAACATTCATAAACATGAAAGTGTCCACTACTGAAATCGTCACCTGTCAATCTAAGATGTTTAAGAGGCATTGGCGGTTGTCGAAAGGTGTAAAATATTTGGCCATTTCGGTACACTTGAAAGCGACAACCGAACAATTCAGCAGCAGCCATCAACTCACATGCAGATCCATAGGTGAAGGGCTTAAGGATTTCACTCTTCTAGTGCTCCTGTGTAGTATAATTATCTCCTGTACCGTCATCAGTCCACACCTTGAACCTGTCCCAGTCATTCAATACTTAAGACACAGTGTTCCTCCAGATATCAAGAGTGAGCCTGATATTGCCGTGCAATATGTAACAAAGAGAATGGAAAAGGCAGGTGCCATCTCCGGGCATGGAAACTACTCGGTAAGTGACAGTTCTTTGATCGATGGTGATCACCTCGATAGACATGTTAATGGGGGTACGGTTGGAATGAAAAAGGAAATGGGTACCTGAACAATGTAAAGTAAGTCTAAAATACCTACACAATAACTATAATCGTAATAAGTGAACAATAAAACAGCGGAGAAGCCGTGGATTAAATAAAAAGGCTGTAGTTATCAGCAGGGAGACGTGACTCCCGTGGCAAAGCAAGGAAGGGAATGAAGAGACCGGAGCGATGGACGGCCTTATATAGGCAGGAAGCCAACAATGTGGGAGGCGTGGGGATGGGGGACCCGCCGCCTCACACGGTGACCGAGCTGCAGGCTATGGACGTATATATGTACGTAAGTAGGATTCAGTTAGCGTTGGGAACCCTTGTACCAAATTTCTTGAAGATGGGCCCATAAGTAACAAAGACCGTTGAAAAGTTCAATATGGCGGCCAACAGTGGCATCATACCACTGAAATAAGTACCAAATTTCAGCCTTCTACCTACACGGGAAGTAGGAGAATTAGTGACGTTGGAAAGTTCAATATGGCGGCTGACAGTGGCGTCATACCACCAAAATAAGTACGTACATTGGTTTTGGTTAGCGCAGGGAAGCAACCTACCAAATTTCGTGAAGATGGGGCCATGAATAAGAAAGTTCAACATGGCGGACGTTGTTGACCGTTATGACCATTACGCGTAGAATTTCGGAGTGAAACCTGCTTAACTTTTGTAAGTAAGCTGTAAGGAATGAGCCTGCCAAATTTCAGCCTTCTACCTACACGGGAAGTTGGAGAATTAGTGATGTTGGAAAGTTCAATATGGCGGCCGACAGTGGCGTCATACCACCGGAATAAGTACATACATCGGTTTTGGTTAGCTCAGGGAAGCCGCCTACCAAATTTCGTGAAGATGGGGCCATAAATAAGAAAGTTCAACATGGCGGACGTTGTCGACCGTTATGACCGTTACGTGTAGAATTTCGAAATGAAACCTGCCCAGCTTTTGTAAGTAAGCTGTAAGGAATAAGCCTGCCAAATTTCAGCCTTCTACCTACACGGGAAGTTGGAGCATTAGTGATGAGTCAGTGAGTCAGTGAGGGCTTTGCCTTTTATTAGTATAGATAAACTAAGACTTTAGGCCTCTAGCACACACTGTCTTTAATCTTAGCAGACATTAAAATCTCAATATTAATTCAATTAAGGATTATGAGTTTTGAAAAGGAAATACTGTTATCTGAAGAAGTATTTTTGGTACTCGTGTGTTACTCATGCGTAGAATCTTCCAATGGCGATGACCCTTTCCATGTGAAACTTTGTGACAGAAGTAATGTTTCAAAAGTAATTAAAGATCAAATTTTACTTATTCTTGTTTTTGTTTTGTAAATAAACTTCTTCTTATTCTTCTTTCAGCTGCTCCCATTAGGAATTGCCACAATGGATCATCTTCTTCCATATCTTTCTGTCCTCTGCATCTTGTTCAGTTACACCCATCACCTGCATGTCCTCTCTCACCACATCCATAAACCTTCTCTTAGGCTTTCCTCTTTTCCTCTTCCCTGGCAGCTCTATCCTTAGCACCCTTCTGAAAATATACCCAGCATCTCTCCTCTGCACATGTACAAACCAATGCAATCTCGCCTCTCTGACTTTGACCCTCTAATGTACTCATTTCTAATCCTGTTCATCCTTGTCATGGCCAATGCAAATCTTAACATCTTCAACTCTGCCATCTCCAGCTCTGTCTCCTGCTTTCTGGTCAGTGCCATCGTCTCCAACCCATATAACATAGCTGGTCTCACTATTGTCCTGTAGACTTTCCCTTTCACTCTTGCTGATAACCGTCTGTCACAAATCACTCCTGACACTCTTCTCCACCCATTCCACCCTGCTTGAACTCTCTTTTTCACCTCTCTTCCACAATCCCTGTTACTCTGTACTGTTGATCCCAAGTATTTAAATTTCGCCAACTCTACTCCTTGCATACTCATCATTCCACTGACCTCCCTCTCATTCACACACATGTATTTTGCCTTGTTCCTACTGACCTTCATTTCTCTCCTCTCTAGAGGATATCTCCACCTCCCCGGGGTCTCCTCAGCCTGCTCCCTACTATCGCTACAGATCACAATTTCATCAGCAAACATCATAGTCGACGGGGACTCCTGTCTAATCTCGTCTGTCAATCTGTCCATCACCATTGCAAATAAGAAAGGGCTCAGAGCTGATCCCTAATGTAATCCCACCTCCACCTTGAATGCATCCGTCACTCCTACCGCAGACCTCACCACTGTCACACTTCCCTCGTTCATATCCTGTACAACTCTTACATACTTCTCTGCCACTCCCGACTTCCTCATACAATACCACAGTTCCTCTCAAGGCACCCTGTCATATGCTTTTTCCAGGTCCACAAAGACGCAATGCAACTCCTTCTGGCATTCTCTATACTTCCCCATCAACATCTTCAGAGCAAACATCACATTTGTAGTGCTCTTTCCTGGCATGAAACCATACTGCTGCTCACTAAACATCACCTCTCTTCTTAACCTAGCTTCTGCTACTCTTTCCCATAACTTCATGCTGTGGCTCATCAATTTTATCCCCCTGTAGTTACTACAGTTCTGCACATCCCCCTTATTCTTAAATATCAGCACCATTTTAGATCTGAGATTGGCTAAAATTTCAACAATGTCCGTTGTTAATACCCAGCCATCATTACTCAGTTTGCCAATACATGTCAGAAGGACGGATGCCAAAACCGAACTGCCCAAAGATAGATTTCGACGTACCAAGCAAATGGCGATATGTTCTTAATTACTTACGGTTCCAGAGCTGTCGAAGGGTTTAAGTCAGTCAACGATGTTAGTCCTGGAAAGTAGGCCCCAAAAACCAACCAAACGTACTGTTATCTGCTCGAACCAGCACCGACTTACTATACTTGGCCATCCAGCGGCGTCACTGAAGCATTCAAACATTCTTAGCCAATCATGCAATACTGCGTCTGCATTTGCCACGTTATGTTCTAACTACAGAGGCAGAGTCCCATTGCATGGTTCTAACTTGTATCGAGTCGAGGTATTGACATGAACTCCATACATACCTGGTATTGATGCGAACACCATACATACGGATAGTATCAAATTGATGCGAACACCGTACATACGGGATATTGACATGAACACCATACATACGGATAGTATCAAATTATATACAAGGATATTGGGATCAGTACTGCACAATAATGTGCAGTGAATACACTTGACTTGACCATACTCCACGCTCGTATGCATCCGACGCACGGCTGCCCGCTGCCCAGAGTTGATTCTTCAATAAAATGAAAATAAAGAGTAATAATTCCAAAACTCTTCCCTTTTAATATAAAGCTGTAGTACAGAGTTTCAGCGTAGTATATGTGTACCAAATTTCAGGCTACAGGTTATTTGATTTCTGACTTTGAAGATCCTGGGTTGATATTTGACCTTGGAGGTCAATCATCACCCTGAAAGCGGATAGTAGACGTCATGTAGTATATGTGAACCAAATTTCAGGTCAATAGGTCAAACGGTTTGCGAGCTACAGGTGATTTAAAACCCTGGACAGCCACGGTACTGTATTATATAAGAAGATACCTTTATGCTTGTAGTGAAGCACGTCAGGGATCCATGGCCATGTATGGTTTTAAAGAGAGTGCAGCTCAGGCTTTGTGGGTGTAGGTGCGCAGTGGTGGAAAGCTGTGCAGCTACAGAATGCTTGATGGAGAAATTGACTCATTGATCATTCACGTGCAAGCATGATCAGCACATCCATTCCCCACTGACACACTGTGTGTCATTAAGGCCATCACCTACACACTCAAGAAACAAAATGGACCTAAGAAGAGATAAGAAGGATCAAGATCATGAACAGGAGAAAAGGGAAAAAGCATGAGAGAAATTTGGCTGGTCTGTATAGTGTGGCTGAGAGGAGACAAAGCAGTCAGGTTGCCCCATGAGGGAGCGAGGGGAACAGTTGAGCACTAGAAGCAGGAGTTGCCGAGGGCTCTAAGGATTAGGCTGTGAATGATAAAGACAGACTGTGGGCATCCTAGTGGGTACTGTCTGAGGTCCCTGGGACGAGGGATAAAAAGGGTTAACCGCCTATCCTGTAGAAGAGAGCCAGAGAGTAAATAGTGGCGAAGGTGAGAGATTGAAAATAGAGAAGCATAAGAAAAGGAATGCAATTCTGGTTCTGTTTTATTCTTGATTTTTATTGTATTTATTGGACCTTATTTATTGATTGATTTTAAACTGTGCATGCACTGGTTCGTATGGATTATTTATTTGAGGAATTGCACTGCACTTTCTTGGACACAAATTGTTTGTTTGAATGTTAATAAGCACACTACTCAGTTTTGCACCAACCTTGTTGTTTGTGTCCTCATTGTTCTAGTCCATCCTCAGTTGTGACTATCAATGTCCCAGGATATGGGTGCATCACAATGCTGCAGTGGTTAACACTGATGCATCACGGTTCCTAATTTCAAACCTGCTTCCGACTGAAATCTGAGTGTAGTTTTGACATCTTCCCCTTGCCTGTTTGGATTTTTCTCCAACATTCAAAAAGATAACTATTAGTTTTATTGGCAACTCTAAACTGGGATTGCTGCCTCCCAGATCCAGTGGTCTGGGTTTAAGTCCCACATGCCAAGTTCATAAAAATAGATGGGCAGTGTTGAGTTCATACTTTTTCCTGTGTCGGTGTGGGTTTTCCTCTGGACACTCATATTTCTCCATCCACATGCAATAGAAGTGCATTTTAAGATAACAGGCAGCTGTGAGCAGGTCCACATATGAGTACATGAGTGTGGAGTATGTAAGGGTATCCTGCGATCGAGTGGTGTCCCATCCAGTGCTGGATCCCATCTTGTATCGGGTATTGTTTGGAGAGGCTTTGGCCTCCTTCAATCCTGAATTATATTAAGTGGATTTAAGAATGTTGGGTTACACTGTGACATTACTGGCAACTGTAGGTTAAACTATATTTCCTTATGGTTGTGATTCAAATTCGATATCTGCTTTTAAGTTTGATATTTTTTTGAATGTGAGTCACTCTAAATAGCCACAAGTTTAGTTTTTTTAAGGTTAGGGTGTAAGTCAAGAAGTCTTGAAAAAGGATTCTATGGATACGCATGAAACAGAGATTTGTTTTTGTTCTTTTATAAAAATCACACAACTCGTAAATAACGATTAGTAAATGCATTTTAGGACATCTTGACCTTGAATATTGCTTTTATGTTTAGTTTGTACAGCAAAAAGTCCTAGAATGGTTTTATAAATAGAAAGAGGTAATTTGAAACATCCTTACAGCTTTCCTCATTTAATACTGAAACCTATCATGGTAATGTAACTATTAATATTATCTTACATGACAATGATTAGCTTTGGTGCGTATTTTGTGAAGTCAAAATATTTTTAATGTTTGAAACTCTTACTAGTTTTTAGTCCTTTCAATGGTTTATAAAGGTCTCAATATCCATCCATTTTCTAGTTTGGCTTTCTCCATTACATAATTGTGTTGAGCAATGAGCAGTATCAGAAGTAAGGTTGTGATTGGGAGATCCATCTGTAGCAGGGCATCTTCGGCACATACCACCACTTGCCCGTATTGGGGCAAATTAATGTCCAGTCAACCTAATATGCAATTTGTGAAATAGAAAGAATTCTGGCTAATCCGTGAACACTCACATACACAGTGACCTAATGGAACCATCATTCCAGGAGAGATGAGGTAGTTGTGCTAACCACCATGCCAATATTCCATTTACTGTTATGTATTGTAACTCCAAGTCTAAAATAAATTATTAATCTTTTGTAATATAAGGGTAGTCCAAAAGATCAAGTATTAAGTGATTGATATAATAAATATATTTCCTTTTAGTAAGCCACATATTGTTTTACTTTTAATGATTAATATTGCAGACTTTAATTTACTGTATTTGCAAGCACATACTGTAAGAGAGTATTTTATGTCAGCTCACTTGTTGATACTCATAAGCAAGTTACTGCAGTAGTACTGTATCTCGTGGAGTGAAATCTGTGCCTTGCATTCTCAAATAGTGTAATTAAGAAAAAAAGTACCATATAATAGTTGAAAAAAACGTTTAAACATTAATGCTTGGCTAGCAGAATAATATTCTGTTTTCATCTGTGACATTTTAATAGCAATGTCAAGCGCATCATTTTTTAATTCTCTGTCAAAGCAGTTCATGAAATTAGTGGATATTTGCAGTATAAACTGCTGATTTACATTTTCAAAGAAGACCTTTACATCTTCAATTTAATTTATCCTGAAAACATGTTTGTGTTCCTTTCTTATTGGTTTTCTGTGTAAAGAAATACAAAGAGATTTTTGTCACACTGTAATAATTTTTTAGCCGCAAGTCCTGTAGATACACCCATTGCTTTTTTTAATGAACAACTGAATGTGATGGTAATGTTTTTTTGTATACTCTGTATTAAAGTAACCAATAAAAATTGTTTATATCCGTTTATCCCCTGTTAAAGTTTTTTTTTTCTTCTGTTCTAATTTTTCTCCCGTGTTTTAAAATTATTCTTGTATTACAATTTGTACATACTCCGTTTTGCACATAAAGCAGAATATATCCTATGTACTTGAGGCTTCAATAATCAGATTCTTTATTTTCTAGCAAAATACACTGTACCACTGTTTAAAATATCCTTGTTAAACTTTGAGTATTACCTGTTAAATGCTTTGCTTGTTATCGCTCAAGGTTTTAGAGTACAAACAGTTTGTCAATTAAAGCATTGCAAGACATTAAAGTCTCTGAGAAGTCCCTGAGAAATATTCATGAAAACTGCTTGAGATTAGCCAAGAAAATTTTTGGCTTAGCTTTATCCTTGAGTATCAATCTTTGTAATTTGTGTTTCAGTGTGATTAATAATCACCCTATTACCAAAAAAAGAAAAGCCATCATTAAATTTCCTGGATGTCCTTTTTCACTTAATGAGTCTTTTGGAGTTGTACCATACCTCAGAGGGTGGCACGGTGGTACAGTGGTGCAGTGGTAGTGCTGCTGCCTCGCAGTAAGGAGTCCTGAGTTCCCTGCGTGGAGTTTGCATGTTCTCCCCGTGTCTGTGTGGGTATCCTCCGGGTGCTCTGATTTACTCCCACAGTCCAAAGACTTGCAGGTTAGGTGTGTGTGTGTGTGTGCCCTGTGGTGGGATGGTGCCCTGTTTGTTCCTGCCTTGTGCCCTGTGTTGGCTGGGATTGGCTCCAGCAGACCCCCGTGACCCTGTGTTAGGATATAGCGGGTTGGATAATGACTGACTGACTGACCTTATGTACCTCGGGTGATGTAAGTGGAATGGCAGTCTAGAAATGATGGGAACTCAGAGTAATCTCTAGTAGTATTGTTTTAATGACACATCTTAAATCTAAAAGGGTATTGGTCAAGCCATTCATCTGAAGCATGTACTTACTAATCTTTCAGTAGCTGAATATATTTTTGTAGTTGAAACATAAAATGTCTTCAGTAATACATTTTTGTTATGATGCATGTTAAAGATACAGTATACATAATAAACTATATTATATATAATATATATAATACTACAGCAGGAAATTGTTTATCATTTAAATGATGATTTCACTGTTATTCTCAACTAGCAAAATACCCGCACTTCGCAGCAGAGAAGTAGTGTGTTAAAGAAGTAATGGAAAAAAAAGGAAACATTTAAAATTTAAAATAACGTAACATAATCCATCCATCCATTTTCCAACCCACTGAATCCAAACACAGGGTCACGGGGGTCTGCTGGAGCCAATCCCAGGGCACAAGGCAGGAACCAATCCTGGTTAGGGTGCCAACCCACCACGGGACACACACTAGGGCCAATTTAGAATCATCAATCCACCTAACCTGCATGTCTTTGGGAGGAAACCGGAGGGCCCGGAGGAAACCCACGCAGACACAGGGGAGAGAACATGCAAACTCCACGCAGGGAGGACCCGGGAAATGAACCTGGGTCTCCTAACTGCGAGGCAGCAGCGCTACCACTACGCCACTGTGCCGCCCATATGTAACATAATTGCCAATGTAATTGTTTTGTCACTGTTATGAGTGTTGCTGTCATATATATATATATATATATATATATATATATATATATATATATATATATATATATATATATATATATATATATATATATAAACATATATATACATATACACATATACATATACTTACATCCACATATATATATATACCCTTTGGGGTGCGAGCAGCTGTTGCTGGGGGTACCAGAATCCATCGAGGAAGAAAAATGAAAAACATTATTTGTACAAAATCTTAATTTATCTATCCATTCCTAAATAATTAGTGCAATACGCTACTTGTTAAAACAGATGACTCCTGCTCTTACGTGTATGTAGTGCTGCGTGGGTATTATGAACTATTGTATCTGTTCAAGTTCTATTTAAATTTTAAATATAAGTAATTTTTATTTAGTCGACAGAAATATGTTTGGTAGGAATGTAAGTTAAATTTAGTCATCATTGCATAAAATTTTCCTCACCATAGAAATTTAAAGACTAAATTCAACTTACATTACTACCAAAGATATTTCTGTCGACTAAATAGAACCTACTTATATCCAAATAGAACTTGAAAAGATATATTTTTTCGAATCTGATCGCGCATTTTAGATCGACTTGACGTGCACTACATCGAGCCTGTGCGCTATTGAGCTGTCGCCTGCCTGCCTCAATAAGTCATCGTCGCTTTGCTCTTACTTTTTTACCGTTCATTTAATCATGGCTAGTCGCGAAAAAATTAGAAAATGGAAGGAGGATTACACTGAGTATGGCTTTACCAAAACAATTATTGATGGCGAAGCATAAAGCTTCAATTGGTGATCTGTTTTTCTGCGTTAACCTAATATTTTTTCATACTACTTCTCAAACCAAGGAGGTGCAAAATCGGGATCGTCCGTCACAGGGGGTGCGAGTGTAAAATGAATCGGGAAGCGCTGATATATATGTATATATTGAAATAGTTTTACTGTCAAATAATGCAAAGAGTACGCAGCACATGTTTCACCCTAATTCTGGGCTCATCAGGCATACACACTCACTGCACCCTCTCTCGGGAATCAAACCTCAGACGTCAGCGCCAGAGGCGAAGCCTCTTGTGTTGCGCCACGGCGTGTGGTTCGTTTATTTGACAGTATGTAGATCGGGGTATATATCTATACTAATAAAAGGCAAAGCACTCACTCACTCACTCACTCATCACTAATTCTCCAACTTCCCGTGTAGATAGAAGGCTGAAATTTAGCAGGCTTATTTCCTTACAGCTTACTTACAAAAGTTAAGCAGGTTTCATTTCGAAATTCTACACGTAACGGTCATAACGGTCGATAACGGTCGACAACGTCCGCCATGTTGAACTTTCTTATTTATGGCCCCATCTTCACGAAATTTGGTAGTCGGCTTCCCTGCGCTAACCAAAATCGATGTACGTACTTATTTCGATGGTATGATGCCACTGTCGGCCGCCATATTGAACTTTCCAACATCACTAATTTTCCAACTTCCTGTGTAGGTAGAAGGCTGACCCCATCTTCACGAAATTTGGTAGGCTCATTCCTTACAGCTTACTTACAAAAGTTAAGCAGGTTTCATTTCGAAATTCTACGCGTAACGGTCATAACGGTCAACAACGTCCGCCATGTTGAACTTTCTTATTTATGGCCCCATCTTCACGAAATTTGGTAGGCGGCTTCCCTGCGCTGACCAAAACCAATGTACGTACTTATTTCGGTGGTATGATGCCACTGTCAGCCACCATATTGAACTTTTCAACGTCACTAATTCTCCAACTTCCCGTGTAGGTAGAAGGCTGAAATTTGGTACTTATTTCGGTGGTATGATGCCACTGTCGGCCGCCATATTGAACTTTTCAACGGTCTTTGTTACTTATGGGCCCATCTTCCTAACTGAATCCTACTTACGTACATATATACGTCCATAGCCTGCAGCTTGGTCACCGTGTGAGGCGCCGTTGGGTCCCCAACCCCCCTCCCACATTGTTGGCTGCCTGCCTATATAAGGCCGTCCATCGCTCCAGTCTCTACATTCCTTTCCTTGCTTCGCCACGGGATTCACGTCTCCCTGCTGATAACTACAGCCTTTTTATTTAATCCACGGCTTCTCCGCTGTTTTATTGTTCATTTATTAGGATTACAGTTATTGTGTAGGTATTTTAGACTTACTTTACATTGTTCAGGTACCCATTTCCTTTTTCATTCCAACCGTACCCCCATTAACATGTCTATCGAGGTGATCACCATCGATCAAAGAACTGTCACTTACCGAGTGGTTTCCATGCCCGGAGATACCACCTACCTTTTCCATTCTCTTTGTTACATATTGCACGGCCATATCAGGCTCACTCTTGATATCCGGAGGAACACTGTGTCTTAAGTATTGAATGACTGGGACAGGTTCAAGGTGTGGACTGATGACGGTACAGGAGATAATTATACTACACAGGAGCGCTAGAAGAGTGAAATGTTTAAGCCCTTCACCTATGCATCTGCATGTGAGTTGATGGCTGCCGCTGAATTGTTCGGTTGTCGCTTTCAAGTGTACCGCAATGGGCAAATATTTTACACCTTTCGACAACCGCCAATGCCTCTTAAACATCTTAGATTGACAGGTGACGATTTCAGTAGTGGACACTTTGATGTTTATGAATGTTTAAACTCTCAAAAGCTGGATGTGAAGTTATCGATGAAACCGGTTGTATACTTACAACGCTTGACAGATGCCGAATGTCACTTCAACACAAGTCCTACAAATACTGCCGTAATTGAAACAAACCATGAAACTCAAACCGATTATGACAGCAACAATCCAAGCTGTGAGATTTGAGACACATGGCCAACTGTATGTTACATGCTCAAGAGTAAGCTCAGCGCACAGCTTGGTCATATTACAACTCACAATGTGGTATAAAAGAGATCCTTAACAAATAATTATTGGCATATTTTCTCTCAGTTTAAAAAGGTTTAATTTTCTTCTTAATAAAAATTTTAAGGCAGTACTTAGCCGCTGCGAAGCGCGGGTATTTTGCTAGTATATATATATAAGATAACTCCTGTAGCCACAATAAATGCCTTTATTGAATAGACAAACCAGGGGTGAGCACGTCCCTTTCTACTGCAGCCACAGCCGCGACACACATAAAAAACATCAATAATAACTCATAAACTTGCAATATTATTTAGGAAAATCCCAACATTTTACTCACCAAAAATTCGGATTATTTGTAAACAAAATCCATCCTCCTCTCTTTCCTCAAAAACAGTTCAATCACTCTGTCAAACGGATTATCCATGCGCTTCAGTTCCTTTAAAAAGTCACTTTCTTTCTCCATCGAAGCTAATGCTGAAAGTCGAACCTGCCCTGTCATATTTGTGGCATAAGTTTTCATTCACTTTAGGGCTAAAAATGTCCACTCGACAGAAGCAGTGTACACGGGAATGGTCACCACCAAATATACCAATGTGAACAGCTGCCCCATGCTCTCATTCTGATTTTTCTGATGAAGGAAGTCAAGGAGAGTCCATCGAGCTGCAGTCTATTACAGTATATGGACGAAAATAGGTTCCAGTTATGACCACTACACAGAGAATAAGTAAGCTGTAAGGAATGAACCAGAGGGGACTGGGCGGTCTCATGGTCTGGAATCCCTGCAGATTTTATTTTTTTTCTCCAGCCGTCTGGAGTTTTTTTGTTTTTTCTGTCCCCCCTGGCCATTGGACCTTACTCTTATTCGATGTTAATTAATGTTGATTTATTTTGTTTTCTTATTGTGTTTATTTTTCTATTTTTTATTATGTAAAGCACTTTGAGCTACTGTTTGTATGAAGATGTGCTATATAAATAAATGTTGTTGTTGAACCTGCCAAATTTCAGCCTTCTACCTACACGGGACGTTGGAGAATTAGTGGTGAGTGAGTGAGTGAGTGAGTGATTGAGTCAGTCAGTCAGTCAGTCAGTCAGTCAGTGAGGGCTTTGCCTTTTATTAGTATAGATTATTTGTATACCAGTAACGGCGTATCGTGCAGTGAATACACTTTACTTCAGCATTCCTAGTTTTCATCCTCTTTCTCTGTACGTTTAGCATTCGTTTGCTCAGAGGTTGATGTGCTTGCTGCTTCCTGAGCAGCTCTTCTTTTCTCCACCCTAGCGGCCCGCTGCTTCTCTTCTTTCGTCGGCCTCTTTTTGCGTTAAAACTGATTAAGTTATTTTTTGTGTTCAATTACTTAGTACGTTTTCTTTAATTTTTCACTTACGCTGGCACTTAAGTCATCAATCTGCCTCAAGAACGATTAGCGAATATGGTAGGGAATGAGAACAGCGCCTGTACGCATGCGCCACACAGCCGTCCTGCTGTGTGCCGCCGAGAGTTGATTCTACAATAAAATAAAATAAAAATAAAAATAGTAATAAAAATCATCACCCCGAAAGCGGATAGTAGACGTCATGTAGTATATGTGTGCCAAATTTCAAGTCAATAGGTGAAACGGTCTGCGAGCTACAGGTGATTTAAAATCCTGGACAGACAAATGAAAAGCCATGGTAGCGTATTATATAAGAAGATACATCATGGAACACTAATGCTTAGCAAGGTGTAAACTGTAATATTAACACAAAATTCTCAAATCTATTTACTACAGCTCAATGTTATAGGGTGCTAGAGCCTGTCTCAGAGTATTTGACACAAAAGAAAAAACAATCCTAGATTGGACACTTAATTATTGCAGCATGCATTCATAAACCTATGAAACACTCACATTTACGCAAGGCTAGTTTAGATTCAAAAAATATACTTCATACACATGTCTTTTGAACTTGAAAGTATTGCATTCATAATATCTTTATGTTAAGATACTCATTAGAAAAATAAGTTTGCTTTATTATTTATTTTTTTGAGTGGCGCAGTGGTAGTGCTGCATGTTTGTATCCCAAGTCCTCCCTGCATGGAGTTTGCATGTTCTCCCTGTGTCTGCATGGGTGTCCTCCTACTGTCCCAAGGCATGCAGGATTAGGTGACGCTAAATTGGCGCGTGTGTGTGGTGCATACATGGGTATGTATACCCTGCGATGGTCTGGCGCCCTGTCTAGGGGATTGTTGCTGCCTTGCCACACTGTGCTTGTTGATATAGACTCCAGCACCTGTTTAAGCATGCTTAGGAAATTGTACGGTCTAATTTATTTGGAACATTTCTTCAGTCAGGCTTGGTCTGGGGCACAAAGACCATTTTCTTGGCACAGGTTGCAAGGCAGAAAGCTACCCTGGACAGGTTGCTAGTCCACCACAGGGTCAACTCACAAACATAGCGAATTTGAAATTGTCAGATATCTTTGAGAATGTGGGAAGAAACACACAACTACATGGGGAGACTGAGAGGACTCCACACGAACAATGACTGGGTGGGGGATTCAAAGTCCAGGATGCTGGATCTATGAGTCGGCGGCACCACCCACTGTTTCCCCTTGCTGTCCTATTTCTGCATCCCATAGGAGTGGATTAACTTTTTCAGATCTACTCGCACCAAACAAACCCTTTGAGTATGTTATTTATTTATCTTTACCCACTTGTCAGAAGCTAACTGCCTTCATTGTACATTTCTCATCTCCAAAATGTTTTTTAAAAGATGATATTATGAATACATAAAAAACATTTTTTTTGTCTTGGAAATGGTTATTACAAATTGAGTGTGTCTTGGGGTCATTTTTGATGACATTATGAGGTAGCATTCTGTCTGAGCATTGACTGGGGGCTGTAATATTTTGGTATCTTCTGCCATGAATTAGGGCTGAAAAAAAGCAGATTCTGTTCACATTCTCCTCGGCAGGAGTGTGTTCAGTGTTCTCCTTACATTGTGAGAGTTCCTTTTCTCTTTAACTATCTTGATGAAATTTGCGATCAGTAAGTTGGGTGGTGTGTCTGTTGGCTTAATTGAGCTGATTTCAAATGAAATGAGAGTTGGGTACCACTTTGCACGTCTTGTTATAAGTCTGCTGGTTCACATCTCCTATAACTGCCTGAGTTATGAGACTGACCTGTCTGCTACAGCTGATTGTTACTTCTTATTTTCCCATAAAGAATAAAGAATTTTGTGCTTCTGCTCTGTGTATGTGCATTTGCATGGGAAAAGCCTAGCATATTTCAGAAGTACACTGTGAGGGAAGCTGCATTTTCAGATTTAAAAGCCATCGTGCACAGCCACCAAGTCAACTTTTACACAGACATTATCTTTGTATGAAGGCGGAATAACTTTTATGACAAACCAATCAAAATGTTGATATTTAATTTTTACTTTGATATTCCATCCGGTAAAAATAAAATCTTATTCCAGAGATTATAAAGTCTGAAATAGGTTCGGTTTGACCAAATGTAATGAATAAATCATGACAAACTCAAAACTCCACTAAATCCAATTCAGAGTTGTGGTATACTGGAGCCTGTCCTGGTGGGCTGTCAGACCATCATAGGGCCCACTTATGTGCACACAACATCACAAATTAACCTTAACTGCGCATCTTTCGGGAGGAAGAGCCCATGAATACATGGGACTAACATGCAGATTTTATACAGAAGATAACTAGGTGTGGGATTTGAACCTTGTGTGCTGGATCGGCGAGAGGGCAGTGCTGCCCACTGTACTGCCCCCAACTAAATTGGAAGTTTAAATATAGGAGAAGTTGATATATTCTGGAGTTAGTTTAATATTGTAACATTATATAATTAAAAAATGCAAAATGTGTTAATTCAGGAGTAAAAAATGAAAGCACGATGCTAATGTTTTAAATATCAATCTTTTTTATGTAGCACATTAACACTGATGTAATATCGTAAACTCTTTACTTCCTTGGACTGATTGCCAGTTTAAAATCCCTACTTACAGTAACTCTTTCAGGGCTGATGTCGACTTTTGTCAAAAAGAAGAATGGTAATCAGTTGTAAACTTTGACAAAACCAACTGTTATGGTTTAGTTGGACTCTCGTTGTCTGAAGGAACGTTAGATTCATTGGTCTGACCGAGAGTTCCTGCGCTTTCGTGAGCAGCAAGGCGAAAACAATGGCAAAAATGGTACTGAGATCTGGCGAGAAATCAAAGCGAATGTGCAAAGTGGAACGCTCCGCAGTCGACATTTTGCATATTATCTCTGAACTGGACTATGACTTGTTGGACTCTGATTTTGATACAAATGATTGAAAACAAATGTGAGGTTCCAGCTTCAGCTGGTTGGTCCCCAGCTAATCGTGGTACTGACAATGTTCACCAGGTAGAACTGCCACTTAACAATGATAAGAGGTAGAAACCACATTGCAATGCACTGTGACCGTGACCGCTGCTGCCCCAGCCACACAAAGAGAGCCTGGCAGCAAACCTGCTGCACATTCTTTGCAAACTGGCAGCCGCAGCATGTAGATAGATAGATAGATAGATACTTTGTTAATCCCAAGGGGAAATTCACATAATCCAGCATCTTAGCAAGAGACGTTTAATGTTGATTTCTGTGTGAAACCGTTGCTTTTCAGAAACTGATTTTTGGAAAAAAATATTCAGCCCTCAAAGAGTTAATCAAATCTTCTCTTTGCTTGCATAAAGTGTTTTAATTGTATGTTACTTTGCAGTGTGCTTAATGGCATTGATGAATAAGTCTGAAATTTTATACTTTTATTTCTTGATTCTTTCTGATCGGATTAACCTCAAAGCACTCTGTTCTTAATTTAATGAAATTGTATCAAAATATTAAAATCGTAAAGTCATATTAAGACCTTGTGTGTGATCTGTAGCGATAGTAGGGAGCAGGTTGAGGAGACCCTGGAGAGGTGAAGATATGATCTAGAGAGGAGAGGAATGAAGGTCAGTAGGAAGAATACATGTGTGTGAATGAGAGGGAGGTCAGTGGAATGGTGAGGATGAGGGAGTAGAGTTGGTGAAGGTGGAGGAGTTGAAATACTTGGGATCAACAGTACGGAGTAATAGGGACTGTGGAAGAGAGGTGAAAAAGAGAGTGCAGGCAGGGTGGAATGGGTGGAGAAGAGTGTCAGGAGTGATTTGTATCAGACGGGTATCAGCAAGAGAGAACTGAAGGTCTACAGGACGATAGTGAGACCAGCTATGTTATATGGGTTGGAGATGGTGGCACTGACCAGAAAGCAGGAGACAGAGCTGGAGGTGGCAGAGTTAAAGATGCTAAGATTTGCATTGGGTGTGACGAGGATGGACAGGATTAGAAATGAGGACATTAGAGGGTCAGCTCAAGTTGGACAGTTGGAAGACAAAGTCAGAGAGGAGAGATTGCGTTGGTTTGGACATGTGCAGAGGAGAGATGCTGGGTATATTGGGAGAAAGATGCTAAGGATAGAACTGCCAGGGAAGAGGAAAAGAGGAAGGCCTAAGTGAAGATTTATGGATGTGGTAAGAGAGTACATGCAGGTGATGGGTGTAACAGAACAAGATGCAGAGGACAGAAAGATATGGAAGAAGATGATCCGCTGTGGCGACCGCTAATGGGAGGAGCTGAAAGAAAAAGGAGATCTCTTTAATCGCTAAATTAATTAAAATGTTTAGATATTAATGCAAATTGTGCCTCTTGGCAGATTTTGTGAATTCACTTTACATTCCAGGGTTGTGGACACCTGTAACCTGCACTAGTAACATCACTCACGCACACACCAGGGCAGTTTAGAGTATTCTGTACACCCAACTTACATGTCTCTAGATTCAGGGGACCTCAAAGGGAGCTTGCCAACTGGTAAAACAATAGGAAATGCTGTGTTTTTTTTTTTGTTTTTTTTTCAGTCATGCGTTTTTGCCTCCATCTCATCATATCACAAACTCAGAATTTAATGTAAACAGAACATGCTGACTGTTTAAACCCCTCACAACACAAATGAAAACTGTGCACGGCTCCATTTCAAATATACTCTTAAATTTAAGAAAAAATAGGTTCATTTTTAAGAGAATGGGTCATTCTTTCCAGTTTTAAATCTTCTTAGTCCAGTTTAGGGTAATTGAGCCAAAGCCTGGCCTGATGGATTAGATGCAATGTGGGAACCAATGCTGTTCAAGGCACCGCCCCATTACATGCCACACTTACCCATTTGGTGCCAATTTAGTGACAAACCTGGGATTCTAATCCAGTTTAGTGACGCTGTGAGGCAGCAGTACTAGCCACTCTTTCAAAATGTATTTTAATGTAATTTAACAGTACACTGTCTCTTGTGTTCGTATTACTGTAAGATTTTGTTTTATATGACTGTCTGGAGGTTTTGTCTTTTTACTTACAGTATTCTTGTAAAGAGCCACTGAGGAATAGTATGAGGGCTTCAAGTGTTGTGAGTAAAACTGTGAAAAATTAAATAAGGGGACTGAAAAGTGAAGATTTATCTTACCATTAGATGTTACTTAAGTAAATTCAGTATCGATGCATATGTTTGTTTTATATATGCTTCCACTTACTGGAGAAAAAAGCTCCAGTTTTGTCCAACAGACATTCTCACAGAAGTATTGTGACATGTTAATATGCATTTTCAAAAATTCCATTCTCCTGGGTCTTCTTTAATTAAAGAAAAAAGCTAGTGTGAAAAATCACTGTAATCCAATTATTTATGATCTTTTTTGGCTGTACCAAGAAATGTAACCAGGCTATTGTAGTACATCTTTGTAGAAGAAGCAGTGGAGTACTTGATCTCTGCCCTGCGGTGGGCTGGCACCCTGCCCGGTGTTTGTTTCCTGCCTTGCACCCTGTGTTGGCTGGAATTGGCTCCAGCAGACCCCCATGACCCTGTAGTTTGGATATAGTGGGTTGGATGATGGATGGATGGTATTTGATCTCTTTTCACACTTGCTTTGCATTACTCGATGACATATCAAAGGCATTCAAGTATACATGGGACAACCGCTTTTCATTTATTCACATTTCAGGAGGCATACAGCATATTTTCAGCTAGCTTTAAGGGTTCCAACACAACATATATGTCATACATACACTGTGTGCACAATTATTAGGCAAGTTGTATTTTTGAGGATTAATTTTAATATGGAACAAACACAGTGCTATCAGTCAATCCAAAATGTTAATAAACCTGAAACCTGAATGTTTCACAACGGAAATGTGAGTGTGAACATCATCAGGGGAATACATATGTGCGCACAATTATTAGGAAACTAGTGTGCAGATTTATTAGGCAACTAAAGGAAAAATGAAAATTTTCCCATCTCACTTGTTTATTTTCATCTGTTATAGTGAGAATAATAAACAAACACCTCAAAATTTACAAATAAACATCTCTGACATTTCAAAAAAAATAAATCAATCAATGAATGACCAATACAGCCACCCTTCTTTCCAATAACAGTCATAAGCCTTTCCATTCATGGAGTCTGTCAGTTTCTTGATCTGTTGACGATCAGCTTTTTGTGGAGCAGTGACTACAGCCTCCCAGACACTCTTCAGAGAGGTGTATTGTTTTTCTCCCCCGTAAATCTAGCGTTTAAGAAGTGCCCACAAGTTCTCGATAGGGTTTAGGTCAGATGAGGAAGGGGGGCCATGTCATTATTCCTTCATCTCCTTTAGGTTTGGGAGTTGATTTTGAGTTCATCTTCAATGCAAAAAGGTCCAACTAGCTCATCTTTAAAAATACCAGTACCCCACCTCCACGTTGGAGTGGAGCTCTGTGCCCATTACTGATCCACAGGTCCATCCATCTGGTCCATCAAGAGTCACTCTCATCTCATCGGTCCATAAAACCTTTGAAAAAAATCTGTCTTCAGATATTTCTTGGCCCAGTTTTGACGTTTCAACTTATGTTTCTTGTTCAGTGGTGGTTGGGTTTCAGCCCTCCTTACCTTGGCCATGTCTTTGAGCACTGAACACCTTGTACTTCTGGGCACTCCAGGTAGGTTGCAGCTCTGGAATATGAAAGTACTGGAGGATAATGCGTTCCTGGTAGCTTCACGTTTGATTCTTCTCAAATCTTTGGCAGCTAATTTGCGTCTTTTGTTCTCAACACGTTTCTTGCGACCCTGTTGACTATTTACAACAAAATGTTTGATGATTCTGTGATCACACACCAATATCTTAGCAATTCCAAAAGTGCTGCATCCCTCTGAAAGACTTTTTACAATTTTTGACTTTTCAGAGTCAGTTAAATCTCTTTTTTGGCCCGTTTTGCCCGAGGAAAGCTAGCTGCCTAATAATTCTGCACACCTTGATATAGGGTGTTGATCTCCTTAGGCCACACCCTCCCTCATTACACAAATACACATCACCTGACGTGCTTAAATCCAATAAGCATTCAAGTTAATGCAGCTTGGAGTTGGAATATACGCACAAAAATGATGATATGGTCAAAATACTCACTTGCCTAATAATTGTGCACACAGTGTATAGAATGCATTGAACTTCTTACTTGCATGTCTGACCAACATGACCTGTAGCAGCTTGCCACTCTTTGGCACCATGATCTGCCAGTATTACTAGTTGATCGTGAACTTGAGCTTGAAACCTTTGGATTCTGCCTTTCCCTAAAGCAATCTTTTTAAAAGAAGTACTCTGCAAATCTATGTCATCCACATTCTGAAAAGGATCATCCCATAGGCAAATATCAGTTTAATTTGATAGAAATCACCTGAAAACTGGTTTGTCACATGCAGTGGGGCGTCCACTCCAAGGCAGTTCAAGTGCAATCACTGTTATTAAGAAGAGAAAGAAATTGGAAAGGACTAACTAATGGTGAATCAAGAGTCATTCCTACAATCAATTTAAAAGTAATTTAAGAGGGCAATCTCAGTAGCACCTCCAGTATGACAGTGCTGAACTTATTAATGACTTGGAAGTGCTACATTTTGCCTGAACTATTCCTTTAATGCTCTGATGAGTATGCCTATTTCATAACAAGGCAGACTAAAAGCTCTTGAGTCATAGGAAGCTTACTATTGCTGGAGGGCCCAGGATGAGTTAACAGCTTTAAAGAATGGTGCATAATATCTGTTGAGTCAAGACAGAAGACAGACGGCTAAGACAAATCCAGCCATGCTGTATACAGATTTTATGAAAGTGAGCAAAAAGCAAGAAGACTAGAAATACAGCTCACAAAACACCTCTCATTGATTTTTACAGAGTCTGAGCGTGCTGTAAAGAGAGGCGTGCCTCACAACCACAGGCTCCTTCCCAGGAGCCGTTCCAGGCAGGATAGCCTCTGTGGCTTTACTGAAGTTCTGCTTGTCCTTTGGTGCTGCTATTCTGAGAAGTCATTAATGTATCTCCACTACGACTTCAAAGGATCAAAACTTGAGGAGGTTTGGCAGCTCATGGCCGCCTCTTCTCTTCTTACAGTATTAATGATCAGCTTTAAACTTCTAGAATTTAGAAGAGAAAGTAAAGTGCCCCCCCCTCCCCCCCCCAAAACCCCTTACCATATTCAAACTGAGACTATGGATGGGATTTCTATTTAGTTATTCACAGGGACCTCAGCAGGGTCTATGAGAATGCCTAGAGTGCACCCCCTGTAGGCTGCCCCCATAAACAGTGCTGACTCACCACGGTGGTGTGATGGGAGGGTTTTGACTAGAATTTGATTGACTGGTTCATATGAAAGGGGTGGTATGATCTGCCTCAAATGCTGCAACTTTTCTGCCCAGTTATTAAGTGAATTACAGTGATTACAGCAAACCACACATCAGTCCTGCCCAGAGAGCTGAGACCCCACCTGCCTATATAATAAGAGGGTTTGCAGGAGGCGAAGAGAGTGAGAGTGTGTGGCGTAACTCCATACCAGCTGCTTCTTTTTTTTAAAAAAAAACAAAAAACAGTTCCAGTTAACGGACAAGCCAAGCAGCCAGCCAAAGATAAGAGCTGTAAGTATTAAGGTCTGTTGTGCAAGCTGTTAGAAACTCTGAACAAAGGTGAAAGACGTACAAAACAAGGCAAACTGCACCAAACTGGAATGGCTGTGGCGGGACGGATGTCAGCCAGGTTATGCAGCCAAGAGAATGGCCCTGGCAAAGGTAGGCAGGTTGCGGACAATCGGGTCATTGTGCTGTGTTTAGGTGGCACTTCCGTTGTCATGGTAGTGCTACTGAATGGGTCTCGTTTTAAGTTGTAGTGGAGGCACACTGAGTGTGGGGATGAATAAAGTTCAGAGAGAGTAACTTGAAAACCTTTCCCTCAGTTATTACAAGGTGTCCAGCCTAGCTGCCTGATAGATGATGCCTGCTGCCCACTATTGTCCTGTTTTCTTGCAAAGGTGGGTTATAGTGTCACTAATGGGTGATGACTACTGAGGAAACTGGAACATCTACAATTGGATTTCAGGAAATCTGAGGAATCTTCATTCAGCCCATGCAGGAAAATCACAGCTAGCACACATTCATAATTGGTTATAGCATATTCGTGAGTAACTGATGGGTTGCATGATTGTATGGGACCTCGCTCTGTGATAAGGATGTTAGTTTTATTCAGTTATTTGTAGGAGACTTGGATTGTTAATGAGGGAATCTTGACCAAATAGGCTGCCCTACTCGTAGCCCCCATTTTTTCCCCTGCCTTCAGTCTGTGAGTTCATGACTGTATTTTTTTTAACACTCTATGGCACTATATTTATTTCCTGTGTTCTTGGAAGTTCCCACTTATCCTTGGGATGTCCTGTCTGTGGTCTTGTTTTGTAGGAAGCCAAGCCTTGTGACCCTATAAATGTGTTAGTTGTTGCAGGGGCTCAGCGAGAAAGGCTATTTGGCTGTTAAAGGAAATTTCTTTGTGGGTCAGCAGCTCAGGAGGAAGTGGCTTGGTCACTTTGAATTATTCCCCCACCCCTACCGAATTAGATCAAAACGTTTAAGAGCTGTCACATCTCACTGGAGGCAGCAGTCTGCTGATAAACAGGACACTTGGAGGTTACAAGATATTCTGTGGTAAAACGCTTAGCAGAAGGAGCAGCTGCCACACAGGAGGACACCAGTGAGAGGAATCGGAGCGGCACAAAAAAAGGCAAGGAAGCTTTTTTGCAGCAGCCAAGGATTAAGAGGAGCTGTGGGTTGCTCAACCGAACAAGTTTTCTTGTGAGTCAGGATAATTAGAGAGCTGGGGGAGTGTGTGGCAATGATAGACCACACAAAGGCTTCCATCTGCTATAGAACAAGTTTATGAGACATATAAATCCTGCCGCCACAGGCGAATGCAGTGATTCCACTTGACAAGGCCTGCCTGCTTTTCTGTGACACGGCTAAATGCATCTGCTTTTCAGCTAGATTAATATGCATCAAGGCCACAATGAGCAGTAATGCAGAAGTGTTTGCTGCTGGGGATGAACAATGCTAGCGGCCTTTTGATTATGCAAGGGAGGTGATCTGTGATACTCAGATCTTTGTTCACGGCAGGAAATGGACAGCATGAACCTTAATCAGAATTCACCTTATTGGCCAAGTATACTAATCTGTACTAGGAATTTAGCTTTTTAGAATTGATACAACATAGAAGAACAACACAAAATACAAAAAGATGAATAGAAAGTCTAATGCAGCATGCGAGGACAAATTTAAATATAAAATCTACTGCAGTAATGCAATGACAGAACAAAATATAGAGAGATATAATAGGATAAGCCCAAGTACTTGCGCTTAGAGTGTGTATTTGCTGTTAGAATATACAGTATATAATATATATATATATTATATATATATATATTATATCTATCTCTCTCTCTCTCTCTCTCTCTATATATATATATATATATATATATATATATAATTTGATACTATTTATATGCATGGTGTCCGCGTCAATACCCCGTATGTATGGTGTTCGCATCAATGCCCCGTATGTAGGTGTTCACGTCAATTTGATGCTATCCGTATGTATGGTGTTCGTGTCAATACCGCAACCCAATACAAGTTAGAACCATGTAATGGGACTCTGCCTCTGTAATTAGAACATCACGTGGCAAACGCGGACACAGTATTGCATGATTGGCTAAGAATGTTCGAATGCTTCAGTGACGCCGTTGGATGGCCGAGTATAGTAAGTCGGTGTTGGTTTGAGCAGATAACAGTAAGTTTGATTGGTTTCTGGAACGTTGGTTTGGTGGGGCGTACTTTCCAGGACTAACATCGTCGACTGACTTAAACCCTTCGACAACTCCAGAACTGTAAGTAATTTAGAACGTATCGCCATTTGCTTGGTACGTCGAAATCTATCTTTGAGCAGTTCGGTTTTGGCATGCGTTCTTCTGACATCTATTGGCAAACTGAGTAATGACGGCTGGGTAATAACAACGGTCATTGTTTAAATTTTAGTCGATCACAGATCTAAAATGACCACGCCAACATAATTATTACTCCGACTCTAATTACAGTCGTAAAATACGGTTTGTTTTGAAAATTTGTTTGCCGGAAAAAATCAAATGAGGTACGCCGAAGAGCTGAGTTCACGTCTCGCAGCCCTGTTTAAACAGGAAGCACTTCATTACATCGGCCGAAAAGGTCTATTTTAAGCACAAATCAGTGCCATGATAATAAAACCATTTTAAGGACTTAAAAAAACAAATAATTCTTTGCAGAGAAAGTATGGATTGCACAAACGTACAATTTTTAGCCCGATTCGATCAGGCTCCTAGTCGCTAGTATAATATATATAAGTGACAGAGATACACAAGTAGGATTGTGGGGGCAGCCTCAGATCAGTGACTGATTAGTTACTCTTGTTAGACAGGACTTTTGGTTTTGAGGGTCTACAGTACAGTCTGATACACAGGTGTTTCAGTTCAGATGGCTTCTAATCTGGAGTCTTCTTTCAGAGGAACATGTGGTCATTCAGAAGGCTCAGTAGAGAAAGAGGGAAACTGCTAATAATTTCAAGTGGAAACACCGTGCGTACTTGAATGTTTTTCTTCTCAGTATCTTGATGTGGCATTTGGTGCCACTGCTCTGCTGCCAAGGTGCTTTCCTGTATATGGAAAATTCATCTCAGAAAAAGGAGCGTTAGAATCATCCGATGGAAAGATTCTGTCATGGAATTGGACAGCTCAGCACAGACTCCACTATAGAATGGCTAAGAAGGGTAGGCGCTTACTTGGCAGAAGTCTCTAGGACTGTTACTGTTTCTGACTTTCTCTTTGACTTTCTTTTTTGCAGTTTTAATCTCCTACTTTATTAAATAACTAATGGACAGATAATGTTGGCTGCCGGTTATGTTAATTAGTTTCTATTCTGTTTTCTTTGTATTTTAACAGATTGGAATATTTATATGTACTAATTCTGTATTTCGTAATTGGTATAATGTATACTTGCATTTTACCTTTGAATTTGTTCACAGCACTTTGACTGCACCCAGTGAGGAGCACTATACAAAAAAAGGTTGCATTGTATAGAAGCCTCAGGTCAGTGGACCTCTAGCCAGAAACGATTACTTCAGTCTTAGCTTGGAGGATTTATACTGTTTTATAAGTCAGAGTGTGTCTAGATACTCTGATAGATAGGTATCCAGGACCTCTGGTCCACCAGTCTGATGTAAGTTCCAGAGGCTTTCAAGTTACTCTAATGGGCTTAGTTCTTAGCTCGGCAGAGTCCTAGTTGTTGGGCACCTTCATAAGAGAAAGCCTCTAGAAATCTGAAGCAGATTCAGTTCAGTGTCCACTGATATTATAAGTAGCCACTCAGGGGGCAGTAAGTACTTACAGGAAGACAAGAGCCTTTACCCAAAGGTACTCTAGCCATCCTGGAGCCTCAGCAGAGCAGAAGTAGTAATTCAGATGTCCCCCTCCTCAAACACCACTATTTATTTTGATGGATAGGCTCCTGTGGTCCTAGTCAGACAGACAGGCAGGCAAGAGTCTTGGCACAAAGGGCTGCCAGATAGGAAATGGCAAATCACATGTGTCATCAATAAGAAAGGAAAACTATTAACTCTAAGACGTTCTAAGTATGACTGACTAAACAGTAACTTTTGTTTTGTCTTTGTGTTTCAGCTATTGGCAGAGTGAGGAACTATGGCTGCCTTGAAATGTGTTTTGTTCCTGATTTGTATCATCTCCATGGCATCTGCTGTCACTCCTGGGTGTAAAATTCGAATCACAAGCAAGGGTCTTGAATATTGTAAGAATATTACTGTGATTAAATTCTGCCAGCACCAGGATCAAATCTCAGTCTTGCTGTTGCCTAAGTTTAGTCTGCACTTTTGCGTATGCCTGCTTGGGTTCTCCTCTGACATCCTAGAGCTGTGTGTGTGTGTGTGTGTGTGTTAGGTCAATTGGCCAATCTTAATTTGCCTTACATGAGTGAGTGTGTGTCTGTTCATGAATGAGCTCTGTGATGCACTGGCCACTTAATCAGAACTGGTTCCTACCTTGCACTCAGAGCTGCCAGGATAGGCTCTGGTCCTTGTAAGATAAGTGGGTTAGAAGATGAGGGAATGAATTTTATTGTGGTTTTCTGAGGAGGACCCCACTCTGCATTTTCTGAACAGTGTTTTCAGGTCTCTTTTGCCACTATTTTGTCTCTTGGCTATCTAATAATGTATAACAGTGAAGTACTAACAACTGCCACAGTCATTGACACACATTTATTACATACGCCTGGATGGTCTGTGCAATCAAATGTGCCCAAGGCTACTAACATCTAAACAAAATATGGGCTTCTGTGTTAAAGTCAGTAAGACTGGCTTCTGACATTTGACCGTGTCTTTTCACAGTGAGGCAGGAAAGCCTGAAGTTTGTGGAGGAGGAGCTAGAGAACATTCAGATCCCTGATATGTCTGGAAGGGAAGGCCGATTCTCATACTCTATAAAAGAGTGAGTGTTGATATTTTAGTGATATGTGTCCTTGATCTCTTACTTTTGTGTCTCTATGTTTTCCTTTTTAAGTTTGTTCTTGTCCCTCATCCTGCCTGAACTCCAGGATTCTCACATTCCAGACAGTAGTACACTATCCATTAACAAGTCTTACTGGTATAACTGACTGGTTAATTTACTTAAGCTAATATACCTGACCACTAATGTAAGTCATCATGTTGTACACCTAACTCTAGGGTGAAGATCACAGAATTGAACATCACATATTCAAACCTGCATTTCCAACCGGATTTTGGCATCGTCTTTGAGGTGCAGAACTCTTCCATCAGCCTCACCTTCAAGCGTCAGATCCTCTACTGGCTCTTGTGAGTTTTTATTGCTGACCTTGACTCAGTTAATCTGCTACTGTAGTAGATTGGACATTGCACGACTGTCTTACATGGCAGGTGTACAGGAGAGAAAGGTCATATTCTGTGAAACAGCCTGTGCAGTGATCCTGTGCTTTATATATAGTGCTATCTCATCTTCAAGCTGAAACAGTTGAATTGTGAGACTTTCAGTACCGTGCAAATCTGTTATGTGTGATGATCAGTCCACTTTGGATGTTTCTTGTGGGCCAATAAAACATTCTCTTTCTTGTTCTCTTAGTCAAGATGTTGGTTCTATCAATGCATCCGCTGAGGGGGTCAACATACATACAGCTCTCAGGCTGTCTAAGGACAAAGCTGGCCGTCTAAAAATATCCAACATCATCTGTGATGCATCTATCTCCAAAATGCGTGCAAAATTCTCTGGTACTATGAGGTAGAAAAGAAAAGTGTTATTTTTCTTTTTATCCTAATATATATTCATTTCTAGTGGACTCGTGAAGTTGGGTGGATGTCAGTAGTAAAAAAAGTACAGAAAGGTGGAAGGCACTGGGACAGGTAGAAGGGGTACATATAAACAATGGGCAGAGAGCCAGGTGAAGCAGTACCACAAGGGGTAAGGAATGGTGAAAGTTCCACAAAGATGGAAATTGGAGGTATATGCATAGTATGTGGCAGCAGTGGAACGTTTTGAAAGAGAAGATTATAAGTTAGCATAAAACTGAGAAAAGGGTCAGATATATTTCCAGAATTAAAGAGAATGGAGATATTCCTTGGATAAGAATCAACACTAGAATAGCAAAATCCTAGGTGACAAAGATCTCAGTTTAGAATAATCCCATACATAGGCTTTAAATGTGATAGGGGGGAGACAGGGGGCTGGCAAAAAGAAGGCTAGCTATAGGGCAGTGAGCACTTGGATAGGAGATACTGTATGGAATTTGGGCCTAGGTCTATACAGACAAAGGGTAGACATTTTTGCAGTGTGAAGAAAGATGTGACAGAGGGAAAGCTGACCAGCTGCTCTAATGCTTTCTTTCCTTGCAGCAAGGTATACAACATCCTCGCGTCTTTCATCACCACAGGCATGCGATTCATACTAAACCAGCAGGTATGTAACTCTAGCTCTGAGTGTGCTTTCATAGGAATGCTAAAGAGTATAATTAAGATAACAAAATTTAAACAAGTCAGTGTGTTTACCAGATTTGTATTGTTGTCTGCAAGAGGAAGAGGAAGAGAGTGAGTGCAGAGCCAAGGATCAAATGGTGGAAGTTGAAAAAGGAAGACTGCAAGGATGAGTTTAGGGAGAAGGCGAGACAGGCACTGGGTGGCAGTGAAGAGTTACCAGACAGCTGGGAAACTACAGCAGATGTAGTAAGGGTAACAGCAAGAAGGGAGCTTGGTGTGACATCTGGAAAGAGGAAGGAGGAAAAGGAAACCTGGTGGTGGAATGAGGAAATACTGGAGAGTATACAAAGGAAGAGGATGGCAAAGAAGAAGTGGGATAGTCAGAGAGATGCAAAAAGTAGACAAGAGTACAAGGAGATAAGGTGCAAGGTGAAGAGAGAGGTGGTGAAGGCTAAAGAAAAGACGTATGATGAGTTGTATGAGAGGCTGGACACTAAGGAGGGAGAAAAGGACCAGTGGATTAGACAGAGGGACCGAGCTGGGAAAGATGTGCAGCAGATTAGGGTGATAAAGGATAAAGATGGAAATGTACCCACAAGCTAGGAGAGTGTGTTGAGAAGATGGAAAGAGTACTTTGAGAGGCTGATGAATGAAGAGAACGAGAGAGAGAAGAGGTTGGATGATGTGGAGATAGTGAATCAGGAAGTGCAACGGATTAGCAAGGAGGAAGTAAGGAGAGCTATGAAGAGGATGAAGAATGGAAAGGCTGTTGGTCCAGATGACATATCTATGGAAGCATGGAGGTGTTTAGGAGAGATGGCAGTGGCGTTTTTAACCAGATTGTTTAATGGAATCTTGTAAAGTGACAGGATGCCTGAGGAGTGGAGAAGAAGTGTACTGGTGCTGATATTTAAGAATAAGGGGGATGTGCAGGACTGCAGTAACTACAGGGGGATAAAATTGATGAGCCACAGCATGAAGTTATGGGAAAGAGTAGTGGAAGCTAGATTAAGAAGTGAGGTGATGATTAGTGAGCAGCAGTATGGTTTCATGCCAAGAAAGAGTGCCATAGATGCAATGTTTGCTCTGAAGATGTTGATGGAGAAGTTTAGAGAAGGCCAGAAGGAGTTGCATTGCGTCTTTGTGGACCTGGAGAAAGCATATGACAGAGTGCCTCGAGAGGAGCTGTGGTATCGTATGAGGAAGTCGGGAGTGGCACAGACGTACGTAAGAGTTGTACAGGATATGTACGAGGGAAGTGTGACAGTGGTGAGGTCTGCGGTAGGAGTGACGGATGCATTCAATGTGGAGGTGGGATTACATCAGGGATTGCCTCTACTCAGAGAGTAGAGTTGGCGAAGGTAGATGAGTTTAAATACTTGGGATCAACAGTACAGAATAACAGGGATTGTTGAAGAAAGGTGAAGAAGAGAGTACAGGCAGGGTGGAATGGGTGGAGAAGAGTGTCAGGAGTAATTTGTGACAGACGGGTATCTGCAAGAGTGAAAGGGAAGGTCTACAGGACAGTATTGAGACCAGCAATGTTATATGAGTTGGAGACGGTGGCACTGACCAGAAAGCAGGAGACAGAGCTGGATGTGGCAGAGTTAAAGATGCTAAGATTTGCATTGGGTGTGACGAGGATGGACAGGATTAGAAATGAGGACATTAGAGGGTCAGCTCAAGTTGGACGGTTGGGAGACAAAGTCAGAGAGGCGAGATTGCATTGGTTTGGACATGTGCAGAGGAGAGATGCTGGGTATATTGGGAGAAGGATGCTAAGGATAGAGTTGCCAGGGAAGAGGAAAAGAGGAAGGCCTAAGAGAAGGTTTATGGATGTGGTGAGAGAGGACATGCAGGTGATGGGTGTAACAGAACAAGATGCAGAGGACAGAAAGATATGGAAGAAGATGATCCATTGTGGCAACCCCTAATGGGAGCAGCTGAAAGAAGAAGAGTGTGTTTACCAGCTTGGCCTTCACTTTTGGCCAGTAATTTCAAATGAAAGAGCTGAAAGCTCCAACAACAGGGTGTGAAGAGTTTTAGGTGCAGGTCATTAATGTCTGTGCTGCCACTGGCCACCTTTTAGGGCCGTAATGACTTTGAGGCCAGCTCTGCTCCTGCAGTACTTGTCAAGGTTACATGTTTGAGTTGGTTTTTTTTTTCAGATCTGTCCAGTGCTCAACCATGCAGGAACAGTGCTGTTAAACTCTCTCCTGGACACCGTGCCTGGTGAGTGTTCACTTCTATTCTGTTTCACATACCATAGTTTACCAGATTTCGTCCAGCACCATGTGTGTTTATGGCCCAGAATAGTAACAGTGGTCTGGTCTTACACAAACTCATATAATGTAATAAAGTGTCACAGCAAAGGCATTTATAACCATGTTACACTCTGTAGAAATAAGAATATTGATTTCCATTGTACTGTAGCGCATTTTCAAAAATAGGAAGCAGAGAGTCAGGCTCAAAGCAGCTTCTGCTGGATCCATAAGTATCGTCAGCCATAACAGTCAAACACAATGCAACTTTGTCTCTTTTAATTCTCTTTCAGTCAAGACACAAGTTGACAACTATGTTGGAATTGACTATTCCCTCCTCAGTAACCCTGTTGTGACCTCAGAGAACCTAGACATGGACTTCATGGTAAGCCGAGTACCTCCTCCTCCAAAACCACAACACCAGGTTGTCACACTCTGTTCCTGGAACAGTGGATGCCTGTCTTTAGTCTAAACAACCTTTAAATTAGAAGACTGTTAGTGCTGTTAATGGAATATACTGTAGTTGAGGTGGCAGGGCTCATTGTTGCTGCATTATAGCTTTGGCTCTATAAGTCTGGAGTTTGCACAGTTCTCCCTGTGCTGTGTTGCTTTCTGAGACCACACTTGTTTCCTAAAATATTCATTGTTTCAGGTTAATTAGTGGCTGTAAATTGACACTGTATGGTGTGTGGGAGTGTGCCTTGAAATGGATACTGGTTTGGTGTTTGATTGTACCCAATTTTTTACAGTTCCAGCACCTGTGACCCTGAATAAAATTAATCAGCTCTCAGAATGGATGGTTGTATGGATAGATGGAATAAAACCTTGTAAATATTGAGAACCTTCAACTTTCTTGATTTTAGTCCTAGAGAGATGTTTTTGGAGGGCATGCTGACAAATGCGCAGCAGCAAAAGGGCACAGTGGCAAATATATACTGGGAAAAATAAAGGCACCAATAAATGCGTAAAGTTACCGGGCTGCTCTTTTCATCTTGGACAGTCATTGTGGGGAAAAGTGTGAGAATTTCATCCAGTAAATACTTACGTTTACAATGAAAAGAGTCCCCTGCACTTAAAAATGTAACTTGCTTTAAGTTTGGCACCTTGTAATGACATACACACGTTTGAAAGCCTTATAGATATTTTCCTGTCCAGAGCTAGAGGTGTCTAAATCAAGATAAGTCAATACCAACGTGAGCCAGTGCCATTTTTAGACTTGTTGTGAAGGATTGCACATTATATGGGACCATATATTGCACAGTATTAGTTTGTATGTTTTTTGTGTTCTCTCCATTTGTTTAGTGTTTTTTCCAATCAGGGCTGTTTGAAGGAATTTGGGGGCCCCAAGCAAAATGGACATGGAGGCCCCCCGCACGCACGCACGCACACACGCAAAGGAACCACAGTATAGCCATACTGTACATATTTCTGCTAGCCTACCTGCTGCAAAATTGCACCATTTGTACAAGACAAGTAGAGCTATTTTATGTGTGTAATTTATCACTTACCACTGTCTTGTTTTTTCTTATCCTCCTCTTCCTTTCTCTTCTTTCTTTTTTGGCTTCCTGAAGCATAATTCCGCTTCATGACTGCCGAGGAAGTTTTGTATTTTGCCGGCAGCAGAGATCGCGTGGTTGGCTGGCTGCTGTCAGCGAGGGGGGCCCCCTTGAGGGGGCTCCCGATAACAGTGTCATTGCACTTTACTGCATTCACTATCAATGGGGCACTCACACAGTTTGTCGCTGCATTTTATTCTTAACCAGTCGTTGTCTCGGGGCCCCAAGCAAGTGCTTGGTTTGCCTGCCTTGTCGCGACGGGCCTGTTTCCAATATACATTTTGTTTTGCCATATTTTCTTTAAATTAGTTTTGCAAAAAAGAACATCTTTCCAGTGGAAACTCACAATTCATTATGGGCTCATATATCAAATTTGAAATTTTATGTATATGTGTACTGCATATGTAATGAAGAAAAGAGGGGGTTTATTAACTGTACTTATTTATCACTGTATGCACTTTGTCCCTGCCTGTTTGCTGCCATGTCAGATGTTGTGAGCTCATCTTGAACATGCCCGCTTAGTTCTTTTTTGGCTTAGGCCACAGGAATGTTTCTACTTTGGGCAATCTTTATTTTCAAACCTTTGTTCTACTAGTAGGTACTAATTTGATTTGTATTTTTCCATTTGTATATACTCAAAATAGCACAAAGGCACAATCATGCTAAAAGCTGAACAGTGCTTCCAAAGGCCAGCTTACTGTCTGTAAAATGAAAAACTGGAAACGCAAGGTAAAGTGTCGGCAAACGTAACAGTTAGAAGTGAGGCAAAAAAATGTAATTTTGGACTTGAAATCTGTTGACAAACTGTGATGAAGATTTGAGGTCACTTTTTTTTTTTTGAATAGCTTTGATTTTCCCCCTCTTCTAAGAAGCCCAAATTTGTTATGTACTTGCTGTCTTTGGTGTGGTGTCTCCTATGTCAGCTCTAAAGACTGTAATTAGTGGCCAAGCACCAAAATGGCTGAGCCATAATAATGTGTGAAGTTTTGGTTCATTTTTTCCAGTCTTCCACCAGTTTAAAATCACAGTCCTGTTACTATAGATACATTAATATGTACATTTTATCACTGTTCCTTACAGTGTCTTTTTTTATAGTGGTCTAATTGTACTCCTTATTAGGCAGTTTGCAGTTTGACTTCTGGCTGGAGTACGTCTTAGTGTTCATTTTTAGACAGCAGTTCTTAGTAATCATGCTGATTTTCCAGAAAGTCATATACAGTGCTGCGTAAATACTTCATGGAATTGGTAGCTGTATATCCTTCAGTTTTAAAGTTGTGAGCTAGACTTCTTAAATGACAGGATAAGTACGTTGGTTATATAGTCAAATTCTGTGGTAATTTGGCACCTCTTTCAGATACTTAAACACACTAGAAGAGGTAAACATGACTCCTACTGATGATGATTAGGAACAGGATAAGGGAGTGAAGTATGGCCAGGATACCCCACCATCTGGTCCCTAACAAGCTCACTTATGAGCATAGATAGATAGATAGATAGATACTTTATTAATCCCAAGGGGAAATTCACATAATCCAGCAGCAGTATACTGATACAAAAAACAATATTAAATTAAAGAATAATAAAAATGCAGGTAAAACAGACAATAACTTTTTATAATGTTAACATTTACTCCCCCCGGGTGGAATTGAAGAGTCACATAGTGTGGGGTCTCCTCAGTCTGTCAGTGGAGCAGGATGGTGACAGCAGTCTGTCGCTGAAGCTGCTTCTCTGTCTGGAGATGATCCTGTTCAGTGGATGCGGTGGATTCTCCATGATTGACAAGAGTCTGCTCAGCGCCCGTCGCTCTGCCACAGATGTCAAACTGTCCAGCTCCGTGCCTATAATAGAGCCTGCCTTCCTCACCAGTTTGTGCAGGCATGAGATGTCCTTCTTCTTTATGCTGCCTCCCCAGCACACCACCGTGTAGAAGAGGGCACTCACCACAACTGTCTGGTAAAACATCTACAGCATTTTATTGCAGATGTTGAAGGGCGCCAACCTTCTAAGGACGTATAGTTGGCTCTGATCTTTCTTACACAGAGCATCAGTATTGGCAATCCAGTCCAATGTATCATCCAGCTGCACTCCCAGGTATTTATAGGTCTGCAGCCTCTGCACACAGTCTCCACATAGTATCTAGATGACCAGTGGAGTCAAGAGTTTAAGAAGGAGAAGGCTGAAGAAAGCAGATTTCCAAACGGGAATGGAAATAGAGTCAACAGACCTCCAACAGAAGGCTAAGGCTTTCTTAATAGCCATTGTACCCAATGTAAGAAGCCTCATCTGGAGGGAAGAAAGAGAGAGAAAAGAGAATTTCAAGGGAAACAATGGAATTTTAATGGATAAAATGGAGGATACAAAGGCAGCTATAGAGAGCCAAAAGGCAGATACTAATGGGCATTCCCAGAACATTTGTAGAAGGGTACCTGGAGTCTTCAATGAAAAGAGATGACAAGCAGGATCGTTAGTCAAGTCCATAGCAAAGCAGATTCTGTTGTTAATGTACAAAAGATGTACACACTTGAATTGTTAAAATTGTAGGTCAGAATTTTAGGAAGAATCAGGAATATTTCTGAAAACATTTATCTACAAATGGATGGACTATGAGGGGGGGCTATGCTGCCACACTGAAATGGATGGTATAGGACAGGGGTCCTCAATCACGGTGGTCCTGGAGAGCCGCAGTGGCTGCAGGTTTTTGCTCCAACCCAGTTGCTTAATAAAAAGCACTCATTGCTAAAGTAACACTTCTGCTTCACTTTAGTGATTTTGAGCCCTTATTGCTTAATTTTGTCTTAAACAGCTATTTTAATTGCTCCTTATTATCAATAACATGCAAATGACAAAAGAGAGAGCAGCATTTCTCTATTTAGCTTATTTACATTTACACCTGTGTGTATTTATCTGCACTATTGGGTTTAATTAAATACTTGGAAGAAAAATGAAGAGAAAAAAAGTGAAGGACTGAGAATTACTCGTCCATTTTAGCCTTCAAATCATTTGCATGATAGAAAGGGAAAGAAAATCTAGGATATGAGAATGACCTGACATAGCAGAGTTAATTTAATTTCATAGCTTGTTAGTGCTTTATTGGCAAGAATTGCTTTCTAATTAAGCAACCAGGTCAGAACAAAAACCTGCAGCCACTGCGGCTCTCCAGGACTGGGATTGAGGACCCCTGGTATAGGATCATAGGAAGCCCGGCAAAGGATAGAGTATAATGCAGCAACTGGTTTCAAAGGAGGAAATCAAACAAGAGAATTTTAAAGGGGATGATGTGGTTGAGGCAAAGACAATGAGGCAACAGGGGCATTAAGAACAGATCATAGTTGTAGATAAAAAACGAGGAAGATGGAATGGAAAATCCGGACCTCAAAGACTGGAATATGTGGAGCGCTGACTCGTCAAAAATATCTCCTAATGTCTGGATGCTACAAGATGACCAAGATGAGATGGGATGTTCATAAAGATAAACTATGGAAGAATGGGGTGTGTGAATGCCAAGAATGGCAAGGATTCAGCCATTTTTCAACTTTGCATGAAGTTTCCACAGTGTAGCTTAATGGTGTCTCAGAATTTAGAAAGCGTGCCTTTATCTGAGTTTGGAGAAAGGGTTGCAGTGTTGGATTTGATACCATGTCAGAGTGGGGGTAGGTCAGGTGGAAAAATCACCCAGGTTGGTCAAAGAGTAAAAGCCCAATGTTAAAACTTAGATTAGGCAGAGAGATTCTGCCCATGGAATACCGTGGTCATTAGTTGGCTCTCTTTTTATTCCATAAAAAGTGGGATAGCAGAGATCTTACAATAGACACAAACATTTTAGGAGGTAGAAGGGTAAATATTGCACTTACAAAGTAATACTGAGGTAATAGCTACCAACTGTGATTTAAATGACAGAGGAGGGAATGATAAAGATGCAAGAGAGTCCTTGGACTTTTTAAAAATCTGCCAATAGTTAGTTGTGACTGTGTCTGATAGGGAAGGAGAAATGTCAGTGCCCAAATACTTAGCTGAACTGAGCAGCGGGGTTTAGGAAAAGGGTATGGAAGGCCAGAGGGGGCATTATCTAGAAAGAGTAGTACATGACTCTCAAATAAGGATGTCTTGTGTGGGGAGCTAACTGTGTAATAACTGGTGTAATCAACTCATATGCTTTTAGAACAGCTGAAATAGCCTCGAGAGGGAGATTAAAAAGTAAAGGGAATAAGGGCAATCCTGCCCAGCGCCTTTGAAAATCTGCAGAGGTTGCGAAATATATCTTTATACAGGGTGAGTCAAAATTATGTTAACATTTGAATTGCGGAAACAATTTATTCACAAAACATACTTCTTATGTGCAAGATGATTTACAGGAATGTCTCAGCCTGTTGGCCATCATGTTCAACACACAAATAACAACGAGCAACAGTACCATTTAAAGCCTGGACACACGTTTCGCAGGGAATAGATGATACCAGTCCATATTCTGTCCTTCAGGTCATTGATATCATGAACTTTCCTGCTATACACACACTCCTTCACCATACCTCATAACCAGAAAATACAGAATGTCAAATCAGGGAGTGTGGAGGCCATAGCAATGGTCCACCACGACCTACCCATTGACCTGGAAAGCCTTATTAATTCTAGAAGTATTGTGCTCTCAAAACTCTTCAGATTGCTTTGCATTTCCTTAATATTTCCTAAAAGTTCTGCCATGCTACTGAATTTTTCACAAATTAAAATGTTGAGAAGACTTAGGAAATAGGAATATTTGTGTTGGTTAATAAGAGGAGGCACAGTCACTGCTGATGCAGCTTGGACAACTTGCCGGTGCAGTTTTGCAGTAAGGACCAAAAAGGAACACTGAGAGGAAACTGATTTACTAAAAGCCCAATTCCATACCAGAAGATGACAAGTAATGTGCGTCCAGCTCCTTTAAGAAAGAGAAACCATGGCCTGCAGTTCTCTGTTAAGATAGTGCCTTCAGATTGACATTATGTGCTACAACACCACAATTTTGGGTTGGGAGTTTTGCTAATAGTTTGGAAAGTGAGATTCTAAAAATGCGAAAGTATTATTATACAGAAAACTATTATTGCGTGTTTAAAAGTATTTTATGAAAATCTAACATTTCTATTATTGCAAATGAAGTTAAAGGCTACATTTATTTGAAGTTATTTTGTGTTCTAAAGTTAAATGTATAAGTAGGCTCCTATAAATTAAAAAAGTACATATTCTGTCCTGGCACTTTGTAATGACCAGAAAACAAAAGCCAATAAACTTACCAAATATGTCCACAATGAAATGGTGAAAGTTTCAGTATAAGAAAACATGCCTTCCATGTTTCTGATGCATGTTATTGATAATGATTTGGATCTGGAAATAATCATTTTATTACATAGTCCTGGCGCTGTTTTTCTTGAGGTAAGGATATACTTCCTTTTCACTTGTATGACAATAGCAGCTTTTGTGGAAGGAGTTCTCACATAAATATGGAAGTAAATTAACGCAATACCAAGCACATGTCTTTTGAGAGGAAGCCATGGTCTGGGGGTCAAAGGTTACTGGGAAAAAAGATAAATGCAGCTGGTCTTTTTTCAAAATGATTACATCTCATAATATTGGCATTTTTTTGTTACAAAATTACATATTTAAGCTATTTTACAATGTGTGTGCTTGAGAATTTTCTTCACTTGTAAAAGGGAATTATTTGGTAAGTTTCCCAGTAAGGCTCTGTGCCCAATGACTTCCATTATAAAATGCCAGGACAGGCTGTTTATTTTTTAAAATTTAACTTTAAAACACCATTTTGCTTGGCAAATGCATACTGTATATACCATGCTTATGAAGAAATAACTTTGACTAATAAATATCAAACTAATCCTTTAATGAAAACCTTGAACCGGATTTTTGCTTGGTGCAGTGCACAGGTAGGTAGGTAGTAGGTAAAGGATAAGAAGAACATACACTGTGTGTTTTCTCAAGATGCAAGTCCATCTTCATTATTCCATACACCTACTAGTTACTATTTTTGAGTGTTTCAAATAGAAGAATCACCTGCTTACAATTGATTTCTTTTTCTTGCAGGGGATGTTCTATGGCTTATATGATGAAAATGACACCCTTGTAAACTACTCCGAGGAACCTAAAATCCGTGAATACAAGCATATGGTGTACCTGTCACTCTCGGAATACTTCTTTGATAGTGCCATGTACTCCTACTTCAAGGCTGGAGTCTTCAGCACAGAAATCTCTCGTGAGAAGGTACGTAGGACTCTGTACTCTTCAGTCATTAGGGAGACTGTGTTCCAGAATAAAAAAATGAAGGTTGTGTTTAGGAATGATGGACTATGGTAATGTAATATGAGGCAGCCATGAGAGCATGTTCCCAGGAGAGCAGAAAGTACCACATAATGTGAATTTGTGTTGCGAAAAAACAAACTGGAGAATCGTCATGTTTATTTAGAAACAAAAGTAGGGAATACAGTCTGTACCTTGAGTTAGAAGGCAGCAAGGCCAAAGTAGAGAAAATCGGAATGTCCAGAGAAAATGCCGAGCAAACACTGGGAAGGATTTGGTCAGTTCCATTCAGACAGCTATCAGATGCAGAAGTTGAACATAGGAACCTGAATCCTTAAGGCTAAAGGTCCATTACAGTTAAGTCATATTCTTTTGTTTTTAGTTTATGAAAAATATTACAGCCATGCTTAAGATACAATGGTGACCTGAAATTTCACACTGGAGCTGTCCAGCCTCATTAGCTACATCCACACTACTGTTTTCATTTAAAAAGTGTTTTTAAGCAAAAATGATCTCTGTCCACGTTAGCATTTTCACATTGTTTATGAAAGTATCTGTGTCCATAATGAAACAACCAAAAACACATATGATGTAGACATTGACCTACTGTACACTGGGCACATGTACATCAGTGGAAAAATTCTTGAAGGACTGGTAATGTTGACGGCCAGAGATTTATTGGAAAACTGTAGTGTCCAGTAAATTATTTACTTCTTGGTCATGTTTGCTGCATTCAAACTATACAAAATACGGTTTTGATACATACAGGAAACCAACACAAATGCCATGGAAAGTAACTCCTCTATGTCTGCTAAATTTGGAATAAGGTGACCAGTCAGTGAGTGTGACATATAATGTGCAGGAATCAATCAGGGAAAGTCTACATAATACGCACAAATATATCAGAGTGCGATTAGAATCAGTGTTTTCAAAGCTCTCCATTTTTTCCCATCCACATGCAACAGTGAGCCTGTGTTGTCAGAAATATACGGCTCTGGAGAGTGTTTTCAAATGTCTCCATTTTTTAAAAGTTAAAAATGCCGGCCAGGGTAGTGTGGGTGAAAGGAAGAAACAGTGACTAATGTCTGTATTATAAATGAAAATGTTATTGTGTGGAAGTGGCTGAAGACATGTTGATTGCTCAGCCTGACGTTCTGTTGGGGCATTCTTAAGTGCAAAGGAACTCCCACTGTGTTCTCTAAAGGCTATCAACACCAGATTAACACTAGAATTACCAAAACCTACAAAAAAACTTGTAAATCTGTCCCACCTTAAATCCCTTCGCACCTCTCCATCAGCGTCTTTTGTCCTGTAAATGTGTCGATAATCAGCAAGTAGCCTACTATCACATCCCCCTACCACCGCACAGTTTTCTCAGCTCAAGTCTGTTTTCCTGAGTGTCAGTTGCTTAGAGTTGTATAGAGTGAGAAGTCAAGCAAAATGACACCTTTTATAAATACTATATCGTTATTTGGAACACATGCATTTCATGAGCGTTCCGTGTCTACAACAATCTATGTAAACACATTGTTAAAACAAACGTTTTTCATGTTTTCGTAATAATTGACAAAATGTAGACATGAAGTGTATAATGTGTGAAGCCTGAAGTCCAAATATCAAATAAACATTTTCACAAAAGGTACAAATATAACAGAACAAGTGCACTTATATTCAAGAATATAACTGCAGGAAAAGAACCAGGGTTAGGGTGCGACATCAACATGTATTTGCTACGACCGCTTCGGTGGCGCAACAGTAACAACTGTTGACTGGTAATCAAAACTTCACGGGTTTGACTCCGGACGTGTCTGTTTTGAGAAGTGAGCTGCTCTTATTCTTACTATTTTAGAATAAAAACATACATTTGATTTGAGTCTGTAACAGCTGGTGTAAATTTATGATACTTGTAAAGGTTAGCTTTGTTTTCTGTTTTATTCGGTTTTATTCTCCCAGTCACGTTCACACTTCCCCTGATCTGACACTGCTGTTTTCACATGAAGACGTCCTATAACAGAGGTGAACTCAGATGACGACAAGGGTTCTACATCGGAGAAAGAATGCACATCACACTTTTGCCATCGCTGTACTTTGTATATGTACACGGGAAGCTCTGCAGTCTACTTGTGACTTTATGGTGTAGGAAGATAAGTAAATAAATCAAGGTAAACAGGTAAATAACATTCGATCTGGCTTTTATATACAAAGTACAGTGACGGCAGATTCCACCTGCAGCTATAGACTCTTCAGTACGCGAGTGACTCTCCACGCTAGTGTTTAGGTCTGGAGGGTGATATTTAGATCTGGAAGTGATAGTTGGACTTCAGGCTTCACACATTATACACTTCATGTCTACATTCTGTCACTTATTACGAAAACATGACAAACATTTCTGTTTTAACGATGTGTTTACATTGTTGTAGACACGGAACACAAATGAAATGCATGTGTTCCAATTCACGATATAGTATTTATAAAAGGTGTTATTTTGCTTGACTTCTCACTCTATACAACTCTAAGCAACTGACACACAGGTAAACAGACTTGAGCTGAGAAAACTGTGTGGAAGTGGTGGGGACGTGATAGTAGGCTGCTTGCTGTTTATCTACACATTTAGAAGACAAAAGACGCTGATGGAGAGGTGCGAAGGGATTTAAGGTGGGACGGATTTACAAGTTTTTTCATAGGCTTTGGTAATTCTAGTGTTAAACACTGGTGGCCTTGTGGGGGTGCATGGTATAAGTAGATTTTAAGGAGCTCAGTGGTAGACAGCAGAGATGGTACCCATAATATAATAAGAAGTAAACCAAAATTTCATTGTCTGAGAAGCAAGGTCATGAAGAGGCTGGACGTTAAAACATGGCCATGCACATTTTAAAAAAACAACCCAAAAAGGGCAGGCAAGGTCAAAATCCACTAGAGCATGGGTCACCAAGTCCAGTCCTGGAGGACCACCGCGGCAGCCCAGTTTGTGCTGCTAATTAACTTCTTGTGAATTCATTTTAATTGAATTGCTTTTTTAAGATTTGCTCCCCTGAATTTCTTCATCGTTCCTCTGAATTGCTTCATTTCCTTCCTTCTTTAAATGGCACCCAAACAGAAATAAAATGTGAAGTGAGGGAGGTCCTCCAGGACCTGAGTTGGTGACCCCTGCACTAGAGCAAGCAAAAACAATTAATCAGAAAGCAAAAATTATCAAAGAAAAAACATCAAAACACAATACCAAAGCACAAAGTGCTGTCATACATACTGTAAGCTGTAAAGTATTGCACTTGTGCACTTATGGAACACCAAAACAACACAACAGTATGGGAAGGTGGAGGTGCAAGCAGCACATAAGTCAGTCTGCAGTTTGAGCCTTGCATCTGTGCTGTAGACCTTTGGAAAGAGCCTGCAGTCCACACTCTGTGCCCCTGGTCACATCACCTTCTTTTCCTCTTTCAGATGTCCAAAGACTTAGAGCTACTTTTAAGAACAACATACTTTGGGACAATCATGCTGCTGGTAAGAAAATGACTTTCTTTGAAGTGTGTTTTTAAATTTCTGTTTGGCCATCTTTCAGCTTCTCCACAGAATTGGTTCTTCTGTCGCAGATACCCCCTCGCGGACCTTGCTGCTTGGCTTTTTTTTTCTCTTTGATTGTTGTGTCCATGTCTGCTTCTCCTAGGACCCTTCAGTGATGGATGGGGCCATCGGCTTGGAGCTGAAAGTCACATCTCCCCCCAAATGTGTCATTAAACCTTCAGGGACCACTGTGTCTGTTACAGCAGTTGTTAATGTCTTACTACTGCCCGACAATCAGGAGCCCATCCAACTCTCCAGCATGACAATGGTATGTGGATTGGGGGACCAAAATATACGTAATGGAAGTGTTGTGTTGGGAAAACAGCTTTGATTTTCCTTACATACACACTGGGACAATAAAGCTGGGAAGCCATTAGATGCGGACTGTTGCATTATGTGTCTGAAAAGAGATACTGTGTTTTGGGGCCTGCCTATTCATACACAGCCTTTTGCTATGTAAAATAAAAATTGATTGTTTTCTCTAGGAATCAAAAATGAATGCCAAAGTGTCAATGAAGGGAAAGAAGCTAGCTGTCCACATGGATCTGAGAAGGTAAATAGTAAAAGGAACGTATAATCTTCTGCAGTGGGCTGGCGCCCTGCCAGGGGTATGTTTCCTGCCATGCACCCTGTGTTGGCTGGGATTGGCTCCAGCAGACCCCCTTGACCCTGTAGTTAGGATATAGCAGGTTGGATAATGGATGGATGGACGTATAATCTTATCCTAAGGAGACAAAGAGTGTAAGGTGCTCCTCCCAATGCTGCCTAACACCTTTTCCAGCAAAGACAGAAAGATTGTTAGAGGTAGTAGACTAATAAATGCAGGTCTGTGATGGTCGTGACCTTTTTCACACATGGCATTTTTTAAGTTGTAGTCAACACACAGAACCAAAACAAAGGGTACCACGCCACATGCGCCTCAGAACAGGTCATTCACCTGAAGCTAAGCATGCTTGGGCCTGGCCAGTACATAGATGGGAGACCATCTAGGAAAACTTGGTTTGCTGCTGGAAGAGGTGTTGGTGAGGGGGCACTTACCCTGTGGTCTGAATATAGATCCCAATACCCCAGTGCTGTACTATAAAAAGGGTGCCGTCCTTCGGATGAGACATAAAACCGAGGTCCTCACTCTCTATGGTTATAAAAGAATTTGAAAAGATCAGGGTGTATCCCAATGTCCAGGCTAAATTGCCCACCACGACCTAGTCATTCTGACCCCCTGATCATCCCCTGTCTCTAATTGGCTCTCTCTCTTACCACTTTAATACTAATGTGTGGTAAGTGTACTGGCACAAAAATGGCTACCGTTGCCTTATCCAAGTGGATGCTACACATCTGAGTAGTGAGAAAAGTGCTACATAATTGTAAAGAATTATTATTATTAATGTCTGGAAGCCATTTAGATATGCGGGCTGAAGTGGTGGGAGGTAAGCTCTTGTGGCTGATTGTGCCTTTAAAATACCATTTAGTTATTCCATTATCCTGAGCAAGGTCATGGGAAGTGGGAGCAAGGCAGGAACAATTCCTGGACTCTGCACAGTCCATTTTAGCCTTTACAATTCGATAGTTGGTAATGAGCAATGGCTAATTACAATTGAAGAGCTCAGTTCCAAAATCAGCTAAGTACAAAAGATAAATTTTGGAGATAAATAGGAAAATCTGGGTCCATACTTAGCAGATTTTGAAACTAAATCCCTAAAACTATAGCGCTACACTGTTGCAATTAGCAGGTTTTGAAGCTCAAACATATTTTCGGCGCATGACCAACTGCATGAAAAGGCACAGTCACGTGTTCACTAAATTTTACCAAAAGGTGTAATTAGCAGATTTTGGAACTCACATCTTCAATTATCTGTAACAGCAAAGGTAACGGTTAAGCCAATGTCAGTATATTTGCTAATTAAATATCCTTTAAAGTCTGTGACATTTTTAATGAAGACGGTATTTATAGTTTACCCAGGCTCTAAATATTTTAACCAAAATTCCAACTTTACAACCACCTAAATGAATCTGGCCATGCCCATGCAACAAACTGAAAGAGATGGGCAGCCATGAAGCCTTACAAAAAGATCCAGTAGAAAATGATGATTGACCAATAAACCCGCATGTGTATTTTATCTGTGCTTTATAACTGATTGATAATAAGATGGATGTTCTATATCTATCTATCTTATCCTTCCTACTATACTAAAATTGATATCTATCTTATCCTTCCTACTATACTAAAATTGATATCTATCTTATCCTTCCTACTATACTAAAATTGATATCTGTCTATCTATCTTATCCTTCCTACTATACTAAAATTGATATCTGTCTATCTATCTATCTATCTATTTCAAACCTCAATGAAAGGAGCTTATTATCTAGCAAGCTAGCTGGACAGGCATCTTCTTTCAATGAGTGTGTCTAGCCTTCTAGCTGAGAAAATAAAGACATCAATTGAGGATTTTTTTTTTTCCATCATCACAGCTCAGATGCAATGGCAGCACATAACGAAATGTAGTGAAACTGAAACAAAGTGCTGGCAGAAGCAAGCCTGCTTACCTTAGTGCACTGCTGTCACTGCTGGTGGAAAATGCATTGCTTGTCAAAGCTGAGGATGGTAGAGAAGTGCAGAGTAAGCTAGCGAGATAAGCAGAGCACACGTGCCACTACCTGGACAGTCGTTTTCACAAACCTGGCTTCTTTTGTATATGTGAAATAAACAATAGAAAAAGGTAAATGTTGCCACACAAGTCCAAATGTGCATCTAAGGGATGAGATAGAACAAAACCAGTAAACCCCCGATTCTCTAAAGAATCGCAAATCCAAGAATGGCAATCACTTTCTGTTCCCTCCGATCTTTGGAGGGATGAAAAATGATGGAGGGTGGGAACGCCCTGGGAAAGTTTTCATTTAATTAAATAACTATATTAGTACTAAAGTTAACCAATTTATTAAAACTAAAATTGAAATGTAATTGTTATATCATTTAAGTCCAAAATGTCTTTGAGTTGCTGCGCTTATAAGTAAAAAAAATATCTGAGTGCAAAGGTTTAAATGAATTGGAAACAAAAAATTCATAAAATGCTAAATACAAAATAGTTAATCAAAAATTTCCTTATAAACAACATTTTTGGTAAAGATGGTTTCCTGTCCTTGAATTAGCTCTCCCTGGTATGGAGTAGTTTAAACCTTCACTTTAACGTCACACGAACGCAGGACTCTTGAAAAGGCAACATAAAGCTGTCTATGTTCAAATACAGGCTCCGATAGGTAAAACCCTACTTTGTCCATGGTTCATCGTTGGGATTTGTTGATCGTCATGGCAAATGCAGCCTTAATGAGAAATTGGCATTGTTAAAGTTTAAATGGTAATTCCAGGTCAGAACTTGTAAGGTCAATTGTGGGAATCAAAACAGTATTGCCAGTATGGGATCCTGTAAGCACTTGTGCCTCAATAACATTTTCTCTCATGCTGTTCACGACCAACTGTGTACCATTGCATAAACCTTGTTTATTAAGGTTTCTTAATAGCATGATTATTGTCCCTACTTTAAGGTTAAGATTGTGTTGTGGTAATCCAGCTGGGTTAATAGTACTTAAACATTCTAATGGGAAATTAAGGTGCTCAGTTTCGTCTTCAGAATCAACACTGTCAGTACTTAGAAAGACGTGGCTTTCTCCAGGAAGCAATCCAATCACTTGGTTATTTATCTGGTCAACGTCAATAGGCTGTATATGCGGTGGTGTTCGTGTTTGGGAGTGTGGAAGACAAATGTTCTCTTCGTTCCCTTGTACTAATTCATGTCTGAGAAGTAAGCTTTACGAAACCAAGTAATAGCATGCTTTGTTTTAGCAAACAGAAAAATATTTGTGCAAAGGACTCAAGGTCTGAGCATTCCACACATGAGTCTGCCTTATCACGTTTTCCCTTAGCTTACATCTGAACGCCATAACAAAAGGGGCCAAGAAATCAAGTTGCATAAGGGACATTGAAGGGGCTCAAGGATTGTGTATAATAAAGTGTTGACTGTTACATTTTATAATGATATTAAATTACGCATTCTAGGGGTATAAAACTGGACCCCACCCAACAGACGGGGTTCAGAAGAGCCCTGACGGTGTCATTTATATTTGATTGTCTGCTTTTCTGAAACTCTTCTCACCGTGACTCTAAAAATAAAGCTGCTTTATAACCACACCTGCTGTCGGGTCTGCGATTTCGTCCACAGGAGGCAGTTGTATTGTGCACGGCTTGCTTCTGGACTAATTCCTGGTTTGGAGATCTACATTAAACAAAAGTTGTATATGCAGTGGTGTGCGCATTCATGTTTGGGCGGCGGTTGTATTGTGCACGACTTGCTTCTGGCCTCTGCATTCTGTGCATATATACAAACATTACTAAACGAAGGTTGTATATGTGGTGGTGTGCGTGTTCGCGTTCGGGTGGCGGTTGTATTGTGACCTGAAGTTTAGTTTACAGGTTGTGTTGTGTTGTTTGGGCACCACTTACTGACTCTGGGGCGGTGAGGCGCTGTGCACTTTCGGTGTTTCTGGCCTCTGGCATCTGTGCATATATACAGTACAACCTTCGTTTAGTAATATAGATATTAAAAGTAGTGGTCCATTAGCAGCTATGGGACATACAGGAAATGACATGGGCTACAATCCCTGTGCTGCACAGGTCTGCTGATCTTTTGAGTTTAGTCAATAGTTTCAAAATGTATGAACCTTTGTGCTTTTATAGAAGTAACAGGGCTTCTGTAAACTTTGTACACAATACAGTATTGTGGAGTCCAAAACCCAGAAAAGTCAGTCAGATCTGAAATGAAATGTACTATGAGTTAGTGGTACGTAATAAAATTTGTCATCAGTACATTACAATAGTAAAGCACACCTAAATAATCAGGGACCTCCACACCATGGAGAGCAAGAATTAGTGTAGAGGATCCACTACATGGCCAAAAGTTTGTGGGCTCCAGATCATACCTATGGTATATGAGCTTGTTGGGCATCCCATTCCAAAACCCTGTGCATTGTTTGAATTTTTGATTATTATTAATCAATAAGATGGCCATCAAGGAGGATGCCATAATGTGGAATTTGAAAAAAGAAATTTTAACTTGGTTAATTATTAGTTCTGCCTTTGGAAATATTAGCAATTTAATCCAATAATCTGACAAGGCTCCTACTTTATTTTCCTTTCCTTTCTCTGTTGTAGGAGGGGGGTCTCCAGTTTTTAGCCTTATTTCAAGGTAACTGAAGCACGCACGTTTTAAGGAACAGTATAGAATATTTTAATTACCACAAGAATTATACAAATATAACTGCATATGTATATTGACATATAAGACTTGACTCAGATACACTAGACAAATAAACATATCTATTATAAAAAAAAAAACCTTGCGACGATACGAGACTTTTTTTCCTGTGATGAGATATGATCTTTTGATGAGAGACACTTTTAAGTCCTGCGAAACGGACAAGTCACGTTATACTTACAACCTTTGGAAACAAGTCCTGTGATACACATGCAGAGCAGGTTAGAGATAATGGAAGTCTCAAAAAAAGGAGAGTAAAGATCGCATTAGCGCAAACAAACAGAAAATATTACTCGGTGAAATAACAGAGCAGCGAAAAGAGATCGAATAGTGTTTGAGGATGTCTGGAGGAGAAGAGAGACAAGGCAGTGAGACAAAAGGACAGCTGCTGTACAGGCTTTTAAACGTTCAAAGTGCAGTGCGAGATGCAGATCACACAACACGGCACCAGCAGCAGCAAGCCAGCAGCTGATCGAGCAAAGAGGAGGTAAAAAAAAGAGTGGTGTTTGTTCCCCATTGTATCACCATTTAAGAGGGGGTTTCAGAGCAGCGACCACATCTCCTTGGTGCGTCTACCCCACCTCTTCACAACGGTGCGTAGCGTTGGCGATGGCTTGTGGGGCGAGGCTCCCTAGTAGTAATAATCCATTTTATTTATTCGTATGTGCCTTTCTAAACACTCATGGACACTGAACAATAGATAAATCACACATTATAAACAAAACTAAAACACAAAATGTAAAATCAGACAGAGCAATTGTAGTCAAAGAGAAAAAGCCATCTTAAACAGATGAGGTTTAAGTTTGGATTTGAAAAGTGAGAATGATTCAATATTTCTAAGCTCAGATGGTAGTGCGTTCCAGAGCTGGGGAGCAGAGCATTCAGTTGGTGGTAAGATGGACGAAGGGGACAATCGAGTGGATGGAAGAAGAGGATCTAAGGGTGCGGGAGGGAAAGGCAACATGGAGGAGGTCAGACAGATATGGAGGGGCAAGGTTGTGGATAGTTTTAAAAGTTAACAGAAGAATTTTGAATTGAATGCTGAACTTAACTGGAAGCCGGTGAAGCTGCTGCAAGACGGGAGTGATATGGTGAATAGAGGAGGTCCTAGTAATGATGTGGGCAGCTGAATTCTGTAGCCGTTGAAGCTTATAAAGAGGTTTGCGAGAAAGACCAAAGAAAAGGGAATTACAATCGAGATGATAAGTGACAAGGCTATGAATGAGGATAGCAGTGGTGTGGGGAGTGAGGGAGGCCCGAATACGATTAATGTCACGCAGGAGGAAATACGCAGACCAGGAGATGTTATTGATGTGGGACTGAAAACATAAAATACTGTCAAGGATGACACTTAGTCTCTTAACCTGTGGGGAAGGGGAGACAGAGGAATTATCAACAACAAAAGAAAAATGATCAGTTTTGGATAATGTTGATTTTGTACCAATGAGGAGAACCTCAGTTTTGTCACTATTTAATTTAAGAAAATTTGAAGAAAACCAGGATTTGATTTATGTTATGCAGTCAATAAGCAAGGAAGGTGGAAAGGAAACAGTAGGTTTGCTAGTGAGGTAGAGCTGGGTGTCATCAGCATAACAGTGGAAACTAAGGTGATATATTTATGAAAGATATTACCAAGGGGAAGGAGGTAAATAATGAAGAGGAGGGGTCGCAGGACAGAGCCCTGGGCACAACTAAAGTAATAGTGGTGGGTTGGGATGTAAAAGTTTTAAGCTGAGAGAGAGGATCTGAGCCACTCTAGTGGAGTGTGGGTAATGCCAATCGAAGATAATCTATTAAGAAGAATAGTGTGACAAATGGTGTCAAAGGCTGCACTCCGATCAAGAAGGATGAGAATAGTAATTAAACCAGAATCTGCTGCCATAAGGAGGTCGTTAGTAATTTCGATAAGTGCCGTTTCTGTACTATATAACATACAGGCTGGCTGTTTACTGCTATTTGGAGTTCTACTTTATCTTGAAACAGACAAATAGTTTACGATACCATTATGGATGATGTCCGATGTTGTTTGGAGCTATTGCTTTGTTGTTGCTCCAGGTTCAAGCAGAAGATTCCTCATGCATTGGAGTGCACTCTTTCTCTTTGCTGCATGATCCTTTGTGTGTGATGTGCTCTGCTGCTGCTTCCTGCTGCCTTCTGCCACTTCATAGGGAAAAGGCTTCAGTCATTGTGATGCAAGTTTAGATTCTGAAGTTCCCTTCTTGTAGTCATGGCTTCTCAGCCTTGTCAGACTACTGGCACACAGCTTTGGCTTGACAGAGTGGGTCTTGCTTCAGGAGACAAGTTTGTTAAATTCAGCTGTCCAATCAGGAGGTTCATAGCTTTTTGGGTCTGAGATCAGGATTCAGATGCTTTCAGTCATTTTGGAAAGTTCTTGAACTTATTTCAACATGCCATTCTCTTGTCTCGGGGTGCATGTGGTTTTAAAGGAAGGTTGAACCTTCTGCCGATTGGATTAAAGTCACTCCCAGTTAGAATATCAGTGTCTTCTAATAGGTGAGTTATCCTGGACATCTTGTTTGTCATCGCTTGAATTTCAGGTTTTTGTCCTTGAGTCAGATTCACTCCTTCACACTCAAGAGGTCTGCAGAGGGCCCTCAGGTCACCTCCGATTTACACCTTTGTTATCAGATGAGGTCCAGGCAGATCCTGATAAAAGCTGGAGTTCAGTCACTTAGTTTGGAATGCAAGTAGAGGAAGGCACATCTGGATGCCTGCATCCCTGTTAAATCTGCTTTCTTGCAGGCCTGGTGTGTCACTAAAGCCTAGCAGAATTGTCAATGCCTGCTTCGTCCTATAGCGTTAATATTGAGTTGGTCCTCAGCCTGTGGTTATAACAGCCTTCACTCTTGCAGGACATCTTTGCACAAACGTCTGGAGTGTGTCTGAAGGAATTTGTGTCCATTCAGCTGAAAGAGCATTTGTGAAGTCAGGTACTGATGTTAGACTTGAAGATGAGGCTTGCAATCAGTGTTGCAATTCATCCCAGAGGTGCTCAGTACAGTTGAGGTAAGGGCTCTCTGCAGGCCATTTAGATTCCTCCACGACCTTATGGACCAGACTTGGCTTTGTGCACAGGGGCACAGTCATGTTGGAACAGAAAAGGGACTTTACCAAAATGTTGCCACAAAGTTAATAGGGCAGAATTGTCTAAAACAGGGGTTGGCAACCTTTCAGCGGTGTCGTGTCGAACCTATGTTACAATGTTATTTACCGTGCCGACATAATTCTAGGACTTTTTGCTTCAAAAGTATATATTATAATAATTTTATAATAATATAAAAGTATATTATACCAGTAACGGCACACTGCAGAATCCACTTGACTTGAACATTCCTAGTTTTCATCCTCTTTCTCTGTACGTTTAGCGTTCGTTTGCTCAGAGGTTGATGCGCTTGCTGCTTCCTGAGCAGATCTTCTTTTCTTCACCTTAGCGGCCCGCTGCTTCTCTTCTTTCGTCGGCATCTCTTTGCATTAAAACTGATTAAGTCAGTGTTTGTGTTGCAATTACTTAGTACGTTTTCCTTCATTTTTCACTTAAGCTGGCACTTAAGTCTTCAATCTGCCTCAAGAATGATTTAAGATATGAAGAGGTGACGGCGAAAGCGGTAGGGATGAGAACGGCGCCTGTACGTATATGCCACAAGGCCTCACTGCTGGCTGCTGTCGAGAGTTGATTCTACAATAAAATAAAATAAAAATAAAAAGAGGAATAACCTTGGCGGTCAATCATCACCCCGAAAGCCGATAGTAGACGTCACGTAGTATATGTGTACCAAATTTCAGGTCAATAGTTCAAATGGTTTGTGAGCTACAGGTGATTTAAAATCCTGGGCAGACAAACAGACAGCCATGGTAGCGTATTATAAAGATACTTTTGAAGCCCATTATAACTGGATCTTATATTATTGGTGATTCAATATTTTAAAACACATAGGATCATATGTGAAAAGAATGTTTTGTCAAATTTTAATTTAACACATTTATTAAAAATTGTATTAAGAATTATGTCTGTAGTACTAGGGTGTTGTACCGTGTTAGCCATTATGAATGTAGAGAAGAGCCAAGCAAAATGACACCTTTTATTGGCTAACTAAAAAGACTACAATATGCAAGCTTTCAAGGCAACTCAGGCCCCTTCTTCAGGCAAGATGTAATCTTGTAATCTTGTGTTACATCTTGTCTGAAGAAGGGGCCCGAGTTGCCTTGAAAGCTTGCATATTGTAGTCTTTTTAGTTAGCCAATAAAAGGTGTCATTTTGCTTGGCTCTTCTCTACATTAAAAATTATAAATGACAAATTTTTAATACAAGATACATAGTTTTAATAAGAATTCTAATATGATTAATCATTCTTTATTATTAATCAGCGCTATTAATCAATTAATGTGAACCATGTCCCTGTACCTCTTTGCTCAGTTGCTCGATATCAGGTGTGTAACGTTTAGCTTCACGCAGGGCTCTGAGTGTTCAGGTGTTAGACAAATTCGTTTATAGCATCACTTTTTGTCATCAGAGATTTTAAACGTGGACTCATGTTTAGTTTGATAACATCTTTGCACACTTGACGTACGACACTTTCACAGCATAACGCACATACAGCATGATCCTTCTGTTGTACAAATCCATATTCATCTTGAAAAGAGCAAACATCAAGTTTTTGTCTATTATGAGTCACTTTAGGGCAGTGTATTACTTAATAATAGCAAGAGGTTTGTTTTAACGTACTGAACACATGATTTCCATTTACATGCGAGTCGCACACGCAAAAACAAAACGTAGGTGAAGGCGTGAACACATGCGCTGTAATTAAAATATAGTTTGGAAGGTGGCATTCTCCTAGCATCTCCCAAATCCAGACTGGCAGATAGAGAAGTAAGAGTGATGACTTGAGTCTGGTGGCAGAGTGTTTAGCTCAACTCCCACTGACGCTTGGCACTGTACGTAGTGATCTTGGGCATTTTGTGCAGCTGCCCACCCACAGAAACCCATCTCATGAAGCGCCTGATGGACAGTTCTTGTGCACATGATAGTTTGTGAGTATTGAAAAAGAGGATATTTTTAAATTTTATTCATTTTATCATAGCCTCTGCTCATTTTTTTTTTTTTCTTCTTAGAATTTTCTACTTTAAGCCACTTTTTTGTCTAAGATGATAGGCTTATCTTCGTGAAACAAAATTCTGCTTCTTGCCGGAGATACGTGTAATCCTAAATGCTGTCACGCTACAAATGGAAAACGTTTTTGAACACCAGCCTTTCCAAATGGCTGGATATCCTGCCCCGTTAAGGATGTGGAAAGCCAGCAAGGCGGACAGAACCTTGACCGGTACACTCCACTAGTTTTGAGAGCTTTCAAAATTTGAATAAACCAAGTAGCATCAGGACAGTAGATCCTTCCTTACAAAAGTAACTTGCCTTTGTTTGTTTCATTTTTCAGGTTTAGGATCTACTCTAACCAGTCTGCGCTGGAGTCTCTGGCGGTATGTATCAGCACCAAATAGTTTATCCTGAACATTTTCAGTGCAGTTGTTTGTGCTGCTGCCGCTTCACAGAGCCAGCATTCAGTCATCATCTGTGTGAGGTTAGCTTGTTCCCTCCATGTCTGCTTGGTATTTTCTTCCTACTTTCCAAACTATATGCATGTTAGCTTACTTATCTGACCATTCTGACCTGGTCCCATCCGAGTGTGGGCATACAATGCTCACTGCTACCTTAACATCCAATGCTACTGAGATCAGCTCTGCTTTCCCACAAACCTAAACTGAGTTAAGGAGGTTTGGAAATGTTTGGTGATGTTGAATTTGAGGAGAACAAGGGGTTCTGAGACACAAAAAAAAGTGGCGTTAATAGTAAAAAAAACAATCAAAATCAACATCAACCACTACACTACCTAGCTGGCAGCATGTGGTCCGCTACCATTTTTTAATTTAATTTGAATTGCATAAGCCTTTGTGTTTGAGTATGCCTGCCAGCAAACTGATCCTATCAAGTTGAGCAATGGTGGTCATTGTGACTTGTGCTAAACGATTAAAATAAAAGGTCCATACAATGCTCTCTGTTCTTGCCATTGTAGCTGATCCCTCTGCAGACTCCTCTGAAGACCCTCCTACAGCTGGCAGTTATGCCAGTTATTAATGGTAAGTTACACTCTCTTACATGTCCTGATTGTGTGGTGGTGTCGTACTGATAGTTCATCTCACCTCAGTTGTCATTTATCTGCAGAGCGAACTAAAAGAGGAGTTCAGATCCCACTGCCAGAGGGGATGGACTTCAAAGAGGAGGTAGTCCAAAATCACATGGTAAGTGAGCCTCACATCCAAAGGGGCTGTCAAAGTGGTTTACCACGGGCTGCCCACCGTTTACCATATCTTCTCTTTGCAGGGCTTCATTACAATAGGTGCGAATCTACACTTCAGCAAGGGCCTGAGAGAGGTCATCGAAAAGAACCGGCCAGCTTCAAACAGCACCCAGCCCTAACTGGGCTTTGGCTGCCCTCCTGTCATGTCTGCAGCGCCCCATCTACAATAACACACTGCTTCAGGCTCATTGCTAATCAGTCATATTAATGGTAAATAGGAGATATCATGTGTATAATTATTAGAAGAAATATACTACCAACTTGCAGGAATGTCTGTGGCTCAACATCCTCATCCTGAATATTATTCATGGCCATTTGTGGCTGTTTCCCCCTTGTCCTCCTTCAAGTGACCCCCGCCGAGAGATAGCACTTGGTAAAGCACTCCTCTTGTGTTCCCCTCCCTTCTACCATTAAATCAACAATCCTTTCATTCATTCAGAGGCACTTGATTGATTTGACAGAGGGACAACAGACAGTAATATAATAAATTATTAGGCCTTTAGCTGCGCCTGCCAGCTACCGGTATGTGCGCATATCCTTCCAACATTCAACACTGCCGTTAATGTGGTTGGTTTCTTTCTTTGGAAATTTGAACCTAGAATGACTTTTGGCATTGACTGCTTTTCTAATCTTCACTGTAATCCCAATGGCGTATTACCCTGCGCTTCCAGCGTGATAAACGAGTCAGGCCATATTTCAGTTGATGTAAAATAGTACGGACACACCACTCCATAGCTTCATTACTTGTACCTGCTGAGATTAATCAGGGGGGCAGCAGGTTAAAGCCTCTTGTTAACACTGGATGCAAAACTTGACGGAAGCCAGTTCATCACAAAGCACACATTTTAAGGCCACCAGTAAACATTACACAGTAAGGAAGTGGGAAACACCACCACCAAATGCAGAAGATGGATGTCTACCTGCACATAAAAAAGCTACTTAGGTGCTTTTATTATTATTTTTAATGCCTTGACTGTTGCTTGGCATTTCTGAATCTTCAAGATCTGTTTGTGTGCTTTAACTGGTTCACTTAGCTTAGATATACAAAAGGTGAACGCTCCAAAATACAAACCTACACAGCATTAAAAGAAAACAAAATGTGTGAAATGTGTCTATTGCACTGCTTTGGCCTGCAGCCGCTCCCCACTTCTACTCAAATGGCCGAAAATGGAGCAGATGCTACAGGGTCCCGTGTGACTGATAGTGTTTACGTTACTCTTTTGTCTTTATATTCTTCCTGTGATGCTGCTTTTGACAAAGTAAGAAAAAAAAACAAAATTGCACCATTTAATTGTGGAGCTGCTTGGATCAGAAAGCCTGCACAACATTCCAACGGAAAAGAAACAAAGCAACCCTGGCATTAGGGTCAAGGGTTTAACACTGGAAAAGTGGCTAATAAGAAAGAACTTTCTATCCAGTATAAAAGGAGGCTTAGAGGGTCAACGCAACGTGTTGCCATCTATGAGAGGCCGAGAGAGAAGAAAATAAGGTCTACAAGTTATTTAAAAAAAAGACCAGAGGATTTGAAGCTGCTAAGCCTCTTGGCAGTGGGTCAGCACCCATCAAACCACCGTCTAAATGAAATGGCTTCCCTTTTAATTTGGAGAATGGTAAACTGGGTCACAAACAGTAATACTACAAATGAGGCCTTGTCCGCATCTCCATGTGACCAGACCAGGCGTCCTCCCTGCCAAGTCACATTCTGCTCTTATACCTCTCGATCTGCCCGTCTCCTCCCACGCTAACACTTAAACTGCTGCTGTGCTGTTCCTCGTTTAGTTTAATTGTCGCCCATCATCATCATCATCATCTCTCTAAATTGTAATAATATTGTAATAATATTGTTCTTCCTCCCTACCATTCCTCATTTCCAGTAAGCTCAGCCGTCAGTTTTTTTTTGTGTTTTTGCTACTCAAGCTTGCTTTGTTCATTCTTTTCAGTAGCTGTGATTTGTATAATTGTCGTTTGTCACAGTTTTGTACTTCAGTAAATTTTATATACCAGTTTTTTTGTGTTTGTAATAAATAAAGATGCCAAACAAAAACAAGCCAGTGCACCTTCGTGTGACTTGCTATCCAATACTCCAGCCCAAGGCATGCCAACGTACTGTAGTACTATACTACACCGGGACCACCACCCGACATTGCGTCCTGCACTACTGAGGGTGGCATGCCCACAGCCGAATGGAAAGTACCAAGGTATTTGAACATAAGAAAAAGTAACAATATACAGAAATATATACTTTTTTTATGGTTTTAAATTTTATTTCCAGGCTTTCAGGGAGTCTAAAGTGTTAATTAGGGCATCTCAGGCACCCCAACCACCTTGGATCCCACATATTTTGCACTTTGCATCTATCCATCTTCAAATTCAGATAAGGTCTGTAGGGAGCCACTGCCTATACTGGGCGCGATTCTGGAACTAACCCCAGGTTGGCTGGAGTACTACTCCAGGACATACTCACTCACTTCTACCTGCCAGCCGAGCGACCAATGTGGAGTGACAGCAACGAGAAGAAATCGCAATATACAGAAATATTTTTAATTAAAAAAATCTGCCAAAAAATTAAATTGCAAAATGATTCTGCATATACAAACAGATGAAATTAACAAAAGTTGAATGTGATGCAAGCCACATGTTCGCTCCAGTGCCTCATTCTGCCTAAGTAGTTGACTGTGTCATCTTCTCAGAAGAACCTGACAGCTAAACCAGAAGGACTTTGTGACATCCACCACATGACAGGCCAAAGACAAGGAGGCCCAGCAGCTTTTATATGCAGGGACAGAAAGTGCTTAGCAAAATGTACACATTTGTACACTGGATTTGAGAATCATCATGGAGTATTCTGAAAATAATCACAGTAGCAGGGCAGAGTAGAAACTAACTCGGGTTGCATGGAGGTAAAACCTGGTGAACCTTATGCAAAATAAACATCACCCACCAGCATCCAGCAAGGGGTGAGAGAGTGAGATAAAGACAAAGTCCTGGCTTTTTCCAAAAAAAAAAAAAACAAAAAACCACCATGTAACTGGGTCATCTCTTCAGTCAGTATGGTTCATTCTTCAGGAAGCGGCTGAACATTGTGAAAGCAGCAATAGGTCTATCCGTAGGGACCATGTGTCCTGAGCCCTGCAAAACAGCACAAAACGGACTAGGAGTCAGTGACAGGTTACTCACAATACAGGGCAGTGACTGACCTCATTACTCATATTATCTCCACGTCCAATGTGTCTAAGAGAGGAAAAAAAGGGAACGGCTACAACTTAAAAAAAAAAAAAAATACAAATAAAAAGAAGCTGGGCCTGAGATGGACTGGCATCCTCCTGTCCATGGCAGTTGTTTGCCACACACCTGATGGTGCCAAGATGTGCCCTTTAAACTGGATGATGGATTAGCAAATGTTATATTCATAAAAGGATAGCAGAGACATAAAAAAATGAAAGAACTATGAGCATGAGGGCTGAAATGGCACACACTCTAAAAAATAAAAAGAAGGGAGTAAGTGGTAGAGCATGGTGGTAGTAAGTAACTGGTGATGGGGTACTATTAGAGGAACAATGAACTGAAGGGATTCATAATAAATACAAAAAATCATCATGTGTGGATTTAATCAAGAAGGGTGAATACTGAATAGAAATGAGCAGACCTTGACTGTGACGAAGGCCAGATTTGTGAACTCCTTCACAAAGCCTCCGACCTGCTGGTTTTGCCCATTGTTGTAAAGCCAGGTCCTCCTGTTCACCTGCACCTGTGGAGACACAACCATGGAAGTTAAAGCTGGTATCTTGCTATGAAAAGGAGAAAGCAAACACGATATTACACACACAACTCACCTTCTGCTGTAGAGACTCAACAAACCACTGGTCACCCAGAAAGTTGCAGGCCATGTCCACATCACCATTGTACACCAGTATGCGATACTTCTGTTGGGGGGCAAAAAGCAGGTCTACATTAGGTTTTTTAGGCCGCTTCCTCTGTCACAGGTGTAGTCAGTGTGAACTGCTGCCTACAGCCTTTATATTCTTGAGAGGAACTACGCAGGATTTTAAGAAAAAGTGCATCCAAGATTGCAAATCCAGGTTTTAATTTATTATTTTTAATGCAGCATTCTTCATTCAATAAAGATAGTTCAAAAGTTTTAAGGTTTAAGTTCAAAAACATGATCCATTTAGCTTACCAGGGCACCCAACAGCTTCAGGTACTGATCCCGAACATCTTTATAGAGCCGAACATATTTCAAGTTTACTTCAGCGCTGCAACCAAATTTAAAAGAAGAAAAAAAAATTATCACATTTCAACAAAGTCAGGTGTGAAACAGCAAGAGGGCAAAATGAGCCTCCTTTTTAGTAAATCCCAATGGGCACTATTATAGTATGGCTGCCAAATTCAGCATTTACTGTGGACATTGCACAGAAGTATTTCATTTGCATGTCCATTCGTGTTAAGTGATGTTACTATAAAAGTGACTGGACCTGACTAAATTGCATCTAACTCTATCCATACTGTGCTGTTTTTAAAGAGTGTGGACTACAATGAAGTGCTGTAAAAAGAATTGTGAAGCATAAATCACAAGCAGGAAGAAAAAATGGAAATCTTAGGAAGGGCAATTTAATAAGGGACCCTCTTCTTCCAAGTAGGTTGTGTATGCAGTGGGGTTAAAAAAAAAAGGGGGGGGGTAAATACAAATACAAAACATCATACAAGTGGTCCTCTTCACATAGCTAGAGGGCCAATCTATCATTGCCACCTCAGAAGTACAATCATCTATCACATCTGTGCACATTTGGTTGCCATGTCATTGCAACGGATAGCACATCACAAACATTAACACTGCTTTTACAAATCCCACACCAAACGGCATATAACACAGACATACATGCTGCATGGTGCACTGCACACGTTAATGTGGAAGTCTACGTTGACGACTCGAGACAGGTAGCACCTCCAGTATGATACACTTTGTCCTTGCACAGCGCTCCTCACCAAGTGCAGGCACAGAGTGCCATGATAACCCGCAAGGCAAGAACAGATACACAGAAAACAAAGCAGAAACCGATTAACAGTACAACATGAGAGAGTTTCTGTATTTAAAAATAAAAAAAAAAACTATCTGGCTAAACTGAGCTACATGTGGAACCCTCCTGCTTTTGACTCTTAAATAATAATACTAATAATAAACCATTTTATTTACAGTATATGGCATCTTTCTCATGCTAGGAATACAGATATTCAGAGAGAACAGGGCACATACAACATTGGATACAAATAATATTTGTATTAATCTATATATACAGTATACATATACATACATACAGGGTGACACAGAAAAATGGGAACTTTTGAAAAACCCAATAAAAATAGAAGATTTCCAACAAAAAAAATGTACTGACGGCAATTGAACCACTACAACTTGCCTTTTAAGAGACAGTAATCCAAATTATCAATGTCTGAAAATTACGTCCTGTAGACGGCGTCCTCCTGTACGTATGCATTCTTCCAATCTGCTGTTGAAGTTCCCCATTGATCGCTGCAACATCTCAGCTGGGATACCACGAATTTCGTCTTGAATTCTTTGTTTTAATTCATTCAGTGTCCTTGGCCGAGTCGTGTAGAACCGACTCTTAAAGTAGCCTCACAACAAAAAAATCACAAACTGACAAATTTGGTGATCTTGAGGGCCAGGGAATGTCACCAAATCTTGAGATGACACGGTTACCGAACAATTCTCGCACAGCTGCAATTGATTACTAAATGGCGAGATTGTTTACAGCTCAAGGTCCCTGTTCTGCAGTGCTGCCAACTATACATGGCTGCCACAACACATTTCAAAAGTTACCGTTTTTCTGTCACCCTATATATATATATATATATATATATATATATATATATATATATATACATACATATACACACACACACACACACAGTGGGTATGGAAAGTATTCAATTTTTCACTCTTTGTTATATTGCAGCCATTTGCTAAAATCATTTAAATTAATTTTTTTTCCTCATTAATGTACACACAGCACCACACACAAAAATAATTTTTTAAATTGTTGCAGATTTATTAAAAAAGAAAAACTGAAAAATCACATGGTCCTAAGTATGTGAAATATCACATGGTCCTTAACCCTTTGCTCAGTATTTAATAGAAGCACCCTTTTGAGCTAATACAGCCATGAGTCTTCTTGGGAAAGATGCAACAAGTTTTTCACAACTGGATTTGGGGATCCTCTGCCATTCCTCCTTGCAGATCCTCTCCAGTTCTGTCAGATTGGATGGTAAACGTTGGTGGACAGCCATTTTAGGTCTCTCCAGAGATGCTCAATTGGGTTTAAGTCAGGGCTCTGGCTGGGCCATTCAAGAACAGTCACAGAGTTGTTGTGAAGCCACTCCTTCGTTATTTTAGCTGTGTGCTTAGGATCATTGTCTTGTTGGAAGGTAAACTTTTGGCCCAGTCTGAGGTCCTTAGCACTCTGGAGAAGGTTTTTGTCCAGGATATCCCTGTACTTGGCCGCATTCATCTTTCCCTCGATTGCAACCAGTCGTCCTGTCTCTGCAGCTGAAAAACACCCCCACAGCATGATGCTGCCACCGCCATGCTTCACTGTGGGGACTGTACACATACCGCTTAGAATTAAGGCCAAAAAGTTCTATCTTGGTCTCATCATTGATGTCTGTCAATATGGGGTGCTGTGTGTACATTAATAAGGGAAAAAATTAATTTAAATGATTTTAGCAAATGGCTGCAATATAAAAAAGAGTGAAAAATTGAAGGGGGTCTGAATACTTTCTGTACCCACTATATACACACACACACACATATATACATATACATATATATATACATATATATACACATATACATACATATATATATATACACACATATATATATATATATACACATATACATACATATATATATATATATATACACATATATACACATATATATACACATATATATATATATATACACACACACATTTCTCATGGTCTTAGAGTCCTTCAGGTGCCTTTTGGCAAACTCAAGGCGGGCTGCCATGTGCCTTTTATTAAGGAGTGGCTTCCGTCTGGCCACTCTACCATAAAGGCCTGATTGATGGATTGCTGAAGAGATGGTTGTCCTTCTGGAAGGTTCTCCTCTCTCCACAGAGGACCTCTGGAGATCTGACAGAGTGACCATCAGGTTCTTGGTCACCTCCCTAGCTAAGGCCCTTCTCCCCTGATCAGTTTAGATGACCGGCCAGCTCTAGGAAGAGTCCTGGTGGTTTCGAACTTCATCCACTTACGGATGATGGAGGCCACTGTGCTCATTGGGACCTCCAAAGCAGCAGAAATTTTTCTGTAACCTTCCCCAGATTTGTGCCTCGAGACAATCCTGCCTCAGAGGTCTGCAGACAATTCCTTTGACTTCATGCTTGGCTTGTGCTCTGACATGAACTGTCAACTGTGGGACCTTCTATAGACAGGTGTGTGCCTTTCCAAATCATGTCCAATCAACTGAATTTACCACAGGTGGACTCCAAATAAGCTGCAGAAACATCTCAAGGATGATCAGGGGAAACAGGATGCACCTGAGCTCAATTTTGAGCTTCATGGCAAAGGACGTGAATACTTATGTACATGTGCTTTCTCAGTTTTTTTTTTATTTTTAATAGATCAGCAAAAATCTCAAGTAAACTTTTTTCACATTCTCATTATGGGGTGTTGTGTGTAGAATTCTGAGGAAAAAAATGAATTTAATGCATTTTGGAATAAGGCTGTGACATAACAAAATGTGGAAAAAGTGATGCGCTGTGAATACGCTGGGTATTTCAGTTAAATATTAAGACTAATTACTGCTAATTTGATATACTGCTCTGCTGCAACATTCTAACATCCAAGAATGAGCAAAACCATACTTTTCAAATACTCTTCCGTTTGAACGACTTAACGACTAAACATATTGCAAAGTTATGACAAATCACAATATGGAACAAATACGCCACTTCACCATTTTAACTACTGAAGTGCAAAGTACAACATTTTGGAAAATGCCCCAAAACATTTAAGTTTGAGCCGCATCAATTGATGGTAAAATTGAGACTCTGTCAGTTATTTTTGACTGTGAACTCCCACTCACCAATCAAACAGTGTATTCTCTTCATATATTCTCCTGACTTGAGATTTTGGTTTTCTTGCCTTTATTTTCAACAGACTTTACCCAACTTCTACTGCTAATGGACTTTAGAATAAATGACTTGCTTCTCCTAAGCATTGAACTTGCTCTGTTTTATGTTAGTGTTTAATGTGTTTTTTATGTTTGTGTATGTAAAGGTTGTATGATCAGCTGGTGATTTACTGTTAGTACATTATCACTGTTAATATAATAAAATGCAAGTGCTCTAAGCCTGTACTAAGACTCAGTCAGTCATTTTCCAAGCCACTATATCCAAACACAGGGTCACGGAGCCAATCCCAGCCAACACAGGGCGCAAGGCAAGAACAAATCCCGGGCAGGGAGCCAGCCTACCGCAGGACACACACACACCAAGTACACACTAGGGACAATTTAGGATCACCAATGCACCTAACCTGCATGTCCTTGGACTGTGGGAGGAAACCCATGCAGACACGGGGAGAGCATGCAAACTCCACGCAGGGAGGATCCAGGAAGCAAACCCAGGTCTCCATACTGCGAGGCAGTAGTGCTACCATGCCACCCCGTACTAAGAGTGTTACATAAAAATAAACTGGACTGACTACTTATGCTGAATGATCATCATTTCCCATAAAATTTCAAATTTGCAGATGCCTTAATAAATCTCGATTCTGTGCCATGCCCACCTGATACACACCACCAGCACCAAACTGAACTAAAAAAATGAAAGTAAACCTTAAACACAAAGATTAAATGGGTCTAATAAGAAAAATGACCAATTATGAAAGAACAAAGAAGAGAATGATGTCAGAAACAGACAGGTTAAAAAAAAAGAAAAAATGACAGAGCCCCCCAAACAGCAGACAAAACATTAAAATGAGTAAAGAATTATTACCATTTTTAGCTCAATATTAACAGATAGTTTCAAAACATAACATTACACAAAATGAACCATACCATATGCAAAGCACAAAAAGGCTGTAAAAGTAAACAGATCGGGGGATTCAAAGCAGCGAAGTTAAGTTCTAAGTTAGAAAGGCACAGCAGCATTAAGCCTGAGAGCTGGTGCTTTCCCCAGCCACATGAAGTGAAATCATTTGAATGAGTACAAAAGTGCCAGTCCTGTGTCCTGTAAATACCTGCATATCTGCCAATCTTGTGCTTCAGGGCTGATGTGGAGAGCCTGCTTTACATATGCATTGTTCAAGTATGTGGTGGCTGCTGTTGAATTGGTACAGGGAGGGTCCAGCCTTACAGACTCGCTCAGAGAGTTCATAGCAAGCAGCTTCTACAGTGGTACATTGGAAAAAGAAAAACATTTAAAGTTCACTAACAAAAAAAAAAAATCGTTTGTCAGCTTTATGAGGAAGTAATTAAAATATGTTGATGACCAGATATTTTAGTGTTTTGGTTAAGTTGTATTCAGTATCCATGGACTATTTTATGTTAGGATTTAACATTTAATTTCAGCTTCTGAAAGTTTATAGTGCAGCTCCTTAAAGTAAAGCAAAAAATACCGACCTCACTGCAACCAATGAAGTGGAAAACCTACCTGTCTCCATAGATGCTTTGAACCAAGCTGCCGGAAGTGGTTCCCCAAATCATAAAAAATTACTCCTCTGTTGTCAGACCTGTGAAACAAAAGCTTCCAGATAAGAAGCCCATTCCTAATGCCAATAATATAAAAAAAATCTTTACATACAATATAAAATCTAGACAATCAATAATATAAAGGCTGATTAGCAGCTTCCTCCAAGCACATATAACTCTGTGTTTTGGTATTAAGATGCATTAAAATGTTATGGGAAATTTAGATGATACCATTTGTGATGAAGGATGTCATAGTGGCACAGGGGTAGCATTGTTGCCTCACAGTATGGTGACCAGGGTTTGTGTCCTTAGTCCTCCCTGTGCATCTGCATGGGTCTCCTCTCAGTGCTCTGGTTTCCTCCCACTATCCAAAGACATGCAAGTTTGGTGAACTGGCCTGTGTGTGTGTTTGTCCCATCAAGGGTTTGTTTCTGTCTTGTGCCCTATGCTAGCTGGGATAGACTCCTGTCCCCCTGCAACCTTGGTCTGGATTAGGCAGGTTAGAAAAATGACATGACATTTATGATGACAGACATTCTTATATTGTTCTGTTCACGTGCATTTCTAATTGAAGTTTGGAAGAGATTGCAAGGTCACTATTGATTTGTAGTTCAAGCTGCGCAACTCTTTTCTCAAAATTACGTGTGTGAAAAGAAAAAGAGAAGGAAACCTTTTAAAACAGCACAGTACTGCTCCATAAGGCAACTGCCAAATACCATTTTAGTATAATGAAATGAAGTGAGAGGTGAGAGTTACATCATACCTTGTCAAACTTGGGTAACAAAGTTACTGGTGAAATGGATTACTGAGAGCTACTACTTGGAAGAGAGTTTACATGAAATATCTTTCTAGTAGCTCATATTTCCTTACGCATGTGAATACACCGCAAGTGTGTTTAATATTCAGTAGAGACAGTGGAGAAGCTCAACTCTGAAGTAACAGTGTTAAGGAATACATGAAATGGTTATCTAGAATGTGTAATTGAAGGTTTTGATAAGTTAAGAATATAGCTTGCATATGGGACTTACTCTTATGAGCTCTTAATTTTTTCTTAATTTTCTTTAATCTGTATCTGATTTACTTAGACAAATACTGTTGTAAAAACAAGCTAACAAATAGAGATTTAAATCCTATATCTCAAATCTTATCAGTCTGTAGCATAGAGGAGAACCACATTGTGGACCTTTTAACGAATCCTTGGTACATACACACTTTATTAGAAATGGGGAGAATGTGGCAGCATCCAAGGCATTAATGACAATCTTCTAGATTTTAACATTGAGTATTAAAATAAACAAAAAAGTACAAGACAGTTGGCTGCACTCAAGCAAAACCAAAGCCTCTAGCCTGCACAGAAGTACAATGTAGAATTTCCATGGAGGGGCCAGGTAGACACCAGACTGGAATTTATCTTTTTCTACAGACAGTCATCTCAAATATTTGTAGTCAATGGAATCTTGATAGGCTAGAGTTTCATCCGTTTTTCCTCTTTTGCCATTTGGTCTTAATTTAATGTATAGCATAATTTATGTATACATTTTCATTTACTTTTATATGTCCTATCGGCACTTTAAAACTAATGTCTACAGAAATCCCTGCAGTTGTGTTTACTGACCGTTGTTAAAGGAGTATAGCACACACACACACACATATACATATATATATATATATATATATATATATATATATATATATATACATATATATATATATATATACATATATATATATATACATATATATATATATATACATATATATATATATATATATATATATATATATACATATATATATATATATATATATGCACATACGCACACACACACAAACACACACATATATACACTAGGGGCCTTTGCCTCCTGCTTGCTTCGCTTGCCAACCCCCGTTTTTGGTTTTTCATGATACACACTTTTAAGATTTTTTTTTCTTTGAATTGTTGCTATTTCATTAGTTTCACTTTTACTTCAGAACTTCTGTAAAAACAACATTTGGAATCTTTTAAATCCCAATGTGCTAAATCTTTTTAATGAGGTCAGTGAGACATGTGTTTAATGGCTTTGTACCATAATTCAGGATAGCTGAAGTTGATTTATTTCAGCAATTCCATTCAAAAAGTGAAACTTGTATATTAGATTCATTCATTACACACAGACTGATGTATTTCAAATGTTTATTTCTTTTAATTTTGATGATTATAACTGACAACAATTGAAAGTCCCAAATTCAAATACTGAATCGTTATTTCTCCGAGTAATAATTTTTTATTTGTTTGTTTAATGCGATCTTTATTTTTTGGCACTTTCATTTTTTTCTGCTTTTATATTCTGTATCTCGCTCTGCATGCGTTTTGTTGCTACATTTTTTTGAGTGTTTTGAATTCCAGTTTTCATTATCTCTATCCTGCTCTGCATGTGTTTGGCCCCCTTGTTTTTTAACCTCTTTATGACGTTTTACTTTGTTTTCTACTGTCTTTTATTTCTGACCTCGCTTTATCCTGCTTTTTTTCCCATGACACCTGGTCCGTGGTGATTATTTTCCCCATTTTCAAGTAATAATTTCCATCTGTTTGCGCTACTGCAATCTTTACTAGAATTCTGAGGAAAAAAATTAATTTAATCCATATACATATATATATATATATACATATACATATATATATATATATATATATATATATATATATATATATATATATATATATATACATACACACACACATATATAAACATATATATACATATACATACATATCTACATATATACACACACAGCTATTTCGTATCAGTGCAATACACTGTTTGTTAAAACGGTTGACTCCCGCTCTTACGTGCAATAACAAATCAAATCATTCAGTTGTCTTTGCTCATATGTCATTTTAGAGCTGGACGCCTGGCATCTTTTTTTGGCCACAAGTTCGTTTCTGTTTGGTGTGAGGTTCTGTGTTGTGGAGATTCTCAGGATGGATTGCAGGTGCTCATCAGTGAGGCGACTCCTGTGTGCTGTTTTGTTAGTCTTTATCACTGAAAGAGCTTCTCACACAGATATGTGCTACCAAACATGCACAAGGTTCGAGCCGCATGTAGACGGACTTTTTTTGTTCTTCAAAGTCACCAAAGCGCCGTGCAAACTCAGTGCGCAATAACTATAGCTTCGCAATAACTTGCAGCATCATAAGGTAGACTTGATTAATGCGGTAAGTGTTCGGCAAGGCAGCTGAAGCGCTGCATTATGGGATCTGTAGTTTATTGTGTTACCAGCGCTTCATATACCCGGGCCATTAATAACAATAATACAGTATATAAAATGATCTCGGGCCGGATATAATTACGCCGGGCCGGATGTGGCCCTGCGGCCCTTGAGTTTGACACATATGGACTAAATAGAACTTGAAAAGATATATTTTTCAAATGTGATCGCGCAATTCAGATAGAGTTGGCGCACTACAGCCTGCATGCCTCAATGAGTCATCCTCCCCTCGCTCTTACTTTTTTACCGTTCATCTAATGAATACACTGAGTATGGCTTTACCAAAACAATCATTGATGGCGAATAAAGTATCCATTATTCGAGTATGTAGAGCGGGATATATATATATACATATATATATACCCGCGTATCGCAGCGGAGAAGTAGTGTGTTAAAAAGGTAGAAAAGAAAAGGGAACATTTTAAAAATAACGTAACATGACTGTCAATATACAGTATTTGTTTTGTGAGTGTTACTGAGTGTTGCTGTCATCAAGGATTTGATTATCATTATTTCTTTCAATCAGGTTCGTATTTGTAGGATGTGTTGTGTTCAAGTTACATTCCGTGTTTGTCAATCGTTGTAAAGATGACAGGTTTCATTCATCGATTCGTTTCTTACTGCATCAATAAACAGCTCTTCTTCTTCTTTATCTGAGACCTGACACACTGCATGCACGGGTTTTTACACTGTCTTCCTTTAGCGGGACATTGACTTTTTCCACCGTGTGCTTTGTTTCCACAGTAGCTGCATTTATGAATATGCTTATCAGACGCTTCATATTTTTGCTGCCTTTTCAATTGTGTAATTCGGTTTTGTTCAGCTCTTTGGAACTGTTGCTTTTATCTGTGCACTGCGTCAGTTCACGTGAGCCACTCGGTGTACTTGCATGGAAGGTTCCCAGCTGTGCTGGTGCCATCTCGTGCTATGTCCATAGCTTTATTTAATGTTACCTTAGTCCTGGCACTTAAAACTTTCTCTCGCAGTTTCGCTGAGTTTGTGTCAAACACCACCCTGACCATCTCATCTTCCTCTCCATAAGCACAGTCCTTCACCCGTGAATATTTACCCGTGGCAGTTTGCTATTGGATTGCCGCTGACGGACGGCCTTATATGGGCAGGCACTAAATTACAAACGCCAGGCAGCCTGTCTATGAACTTAATTTAAAGTGTAGGTTTACATCGTGCTTTGTTTCCGAAGTAGCAGAACTCATCAATATGGTTGTATATGTCACTCGCTCGCTTCTTATTGTTTCGCTGCCTTCTCAATTATATAATGCATGTTTTCTTGAGCGCTTTTTTGAGGTCTTCCTGGTTTTCTATGTACTGCGTGATTACGTGGGAGGCGTGATGATGTCACACGAAACTCCCCCCCGCGTTGAAGCTCATCTCCATTACAGTAAATGGAGAAAACTGCTTCCAGTTATGACCATTACGCGTAGAATTTCGATATAAAACCTGCCCAACTTTTGTAAGGAAGCTGTAAGGAATGAACCTGCCAAATTTCAGCCTTCCACCCACACGGGAAGTTGGAGAATTAGTGATGAGTCAGTGAGTGAGTGAGTGAGTGAGGGCTTTGCCTTTTATATTTTTAGTATAGATACACATACATACACACACACATATAGATATATATATATATATCTATATGTGTGTGTGTGTGTATGTATGTGTGTATATATATATATATATATACACACACACACACACACACACATACATACACACACACATATAGATATATATATACATATATAGATATATATATATATATATATCACACATACACGTTTATATATATATATATATATATATATATATATATATATATATATATATATACCATACATACATACATACATACATACATACATACATATATATTTGTTTGCGTGAATGTGACGTGCACTCTCTTGTTTGACACTTTACTTTCGAATTTTAGTACTGTCATATTTTTTTAACTTGCTCTGCGTGTGTATCGCGCCATGGTTTTTTTTGAGCCTTTTCAATTCCACTGCTTTCATAATCTGTAACCTGCTCTGCATGTGAATGGCACCAATGTTTTTGAATGTCTGTATGAAGTTCTACTGTGTCTTTTACTCTGTCATTTATTTCTGACACCGTTTGCACCTGCAAGGTTTTCAATTCCACTTGTTCTGGGCTGATTATTACTTTCCTTGCCTAGGTCACCGTCTCATGGGAACATGCTTCCAATGGATGTCAGTACGACGTGACTTGACCGTGTCACGGGAAGTGAAAGCGTTTCTCTTCAGAAGATCACATGTCGTTACAAGATTTTTTTATTTTTTTTAATAATAGAGAGATATCTGCATCTCATTCTCAATCAACAAAACAAGGTAAACAGATGTGTTGAACTTTGAAGAGAACCCTCAGGTCTTTATAGCACTTGCAGTACTACATTAATAGAACTGATCAACAAAAAGCAACCAAACAGGCCCCAGGTGAAAACTAAATGTAAAATAAAATCTATGACAAGACTGTGGTCCACTTCTAATCCTTTACTAACCCAAGTGTGCTTATGCACCTCAACCTAGAGAGATAGGCATACATTAAGCCTTTTTAGTTCTTACTATTTGATTATTATAATTATTTTTCAGTTTGATACTACAGCCAAAAGCCATACCACATGTACTTTAGAACAGGTAATCCACCTGAAGCTAAGCATGTTCAGGCCTGGTCAGTACTTGGATGGGACATCATCTAGGAAAAGCTTGGGTTGCAGCTGGAAGAGGTGGTGGAGAGGCCAAAATGAAGCACTTGGCCTGTGAGGATCTAAGTGAGAATCCCAATACTCTAGTGCAGTGTTGGGGGTAACATGCTGTAAAAATTGTACCACCCTTCGGATGAGACATAAAACTGAGGGCCTAACTCTCAGTGGTCATAAAAGATCCCAGTTTCTGCTTTCCATGGCCTGGTCATTCTGGTCCCCTATTCATCCCGTCTCAAAATGTCTCTCTCTCAACTCTTAACCACCTAATGGCAAATGTGTGGTGGGCACAGTGCAAAACAGCTGCCGTGGCATCATCCAGGTTGTTGCTGCACACTGGTGGTGGATAAACTGCCTCCCCTCTCATAACAAGTGCTTTGAGTGGTGGGAATAGCACTATATAAATGTAAAGAATTATTATTACAGGGTCTGCTATATACTGTATATTATTAAAAGAAACTTCAATCCAAATAAAAATTAAATGTACTTGTAGGAAGCATATAAATTAAAATGTACAAGAGAGCATTCCCACAGCAACATGAAAGTACAACACAACCCTCGATTTCAAGTCTAGAGCAAATGATTACTGGTATTTTTATTCAATATTGTAGCATGTGGGCTGTATATGTGGACTGACTGGGCAGTCTGCCTACAGTGACAAATTAGTCTAGTACCAGGCACCGATTTTAAATATAACTGAGAAAACACTTTTTATTTTGGAAAACCAAAATTAATTTATGAACCTTGATAAAGCTCCAAAACTAGTACCCTTTAATTTTAACCAGAGTTTCCAAAGTATCTGTCATGAGGTGGGGTATTTTTAGTCTTGTAATCATATTCTTAAATATATTATGTGACCAAAGGCCTAAGTCAATAAAGGAATGAGGTTATTTATTCTACCTTTTAGACAGGGTTTCAAAACCTAAAATAGGTCCCGATAGGCGGAGTTTTATTTCTCTTCTGTTACGGTTTGTACTTTGTATTGGCCCTGTGTTTAAGTCTCTTTGAGGTACTTTTTTGACTAATAATGACCCTAATTTTTGAACAGCTTGGTGCCCTTGGCATTATTCTGGGTATTAAGGCCACTACCATATCAACCCCTCATTGTGACATTCTGAAGAAATGAGCATAGACAAATGCTAGATAATGTTACCATATCGATCAATCTCTTACAGTGTCTGCCCTGGCACGCCTCCTGCACAAGGTGCATATAAATTATAGATGTTAAGTCCAGAGCTATCAATGATTTTCTCCACCTCCATTAGCTGCAAATAAAGGCAAAAATAAATTACTCTGTCTTACAATGCTCAAACATAAACAGGACAATTGAAACATCTAATCAAAGTTTTTGTTTATTTCTATAGAATTATAGACTCAACTTTAAGAAACCATTTTCATTTCTCCATCATAAGAAAGCAAAATATTAATAGGAAATACAAACCAGGATTACCAACGGCCCGTAACATTGGGTTATACTTGTTTGGACACCTGATGCTGGTTAAAATTCTCTTAGTGAGAAATATTTTCCTTTGTTTTACCTTCTAAAGCATCAGATTCCATGCTGGCAGGATGCCAGTCTCACTCTCACTTCTATGTTTCTTGCTTTTGACAGGAAGCAGAAAAATCTGAAGGCAGTTAAACTATTAAAAACATGCAGCTGAAATACTGTACTGTGGACACGATTGTCAACCACAAAATATTTAAGTTTTTGGAAAAGTGCTGTCCCTATCCATCTGATGATCTTTCGGAAGCTTTACCTATTAGCAAACAGCACTATACTTCTGTCAGAAGTGTCATCAGCATTTTGTTACATGATGGTAAAACTCTCTAAAAAGGGTTTATAGTTACTGTATGCATGTTTGAATATCAAATAGATGTGATCAACCCGATTTAGTACTGGCACAGAAAGTGGAAAAAAACAGTCAACTGCATGGGTTTGTATGGACACAGGCATCTTGGTTTCAAATGGCCAGGGCAAACATTACCAGATTCATCTACTGTGTAATGACTGAGCGCCTTCTTTGTTTATTTTAAATGCATCATTCAACATTCCTCAATATACACGGTGTCAATATAGTCCGTGTGCAATTTAAAACAGAATCTGTAAAAAGTTACATCACATATACTTACAAAGGATTAGAAAGAAGAAACACTTACATTTTTTATTGTTCTTGTTAATTTTCAACATGTCCATCTTCATTACTATTACAAAGGGTAATATGATTCTGCAGTTCTCTGAAAACGTTTTCAAGCCGATTTTCAGTAATACCAGCAATCTAATCAGTTATCCTAGCTTGCAAGTCTTCTAAAAATTAAGGTTTGGTTGAACAAACATTAGTTTTCACATGACCCCATAAAAAGAAATCCAATGGGGTCAAATCTAGCGAACTCTTCCAATCCATCTGTTAGGGAATTTCTCATGTAGAAACTGTCTAACATGCAAAGCAAAGTGACAAGGGGCACCATCTTGTTGTAACACTGTATTCCCTATCAGTCCTAATTGTTCAAGTTGAGAAATAAAGTAATTTTGCAGCATTTCTAAATAGCTATCACCATCAACAACACACCACTCCAAAAAAAGAATGGCTCTATGACTCAATTTTTTCCCAAAGCACACCACACTAACTTCAGAAGATTCTCTTTCATGTTTAACAGACTTGTGTAGATTTTCAATTCCCCAAATACTGCAAAAATAAAACTTCTAAAGACAAAAAAATAGATACATCAAGCTTTCTAATACTTTTTACGAATTCTTTCTATCACATATACTTACAGAGTTACAACTATTTTAAATTGCACACGGACTTTATGGACACCCTGTATAAGCTAGATCTAAAGCATGTCTTACCAATTAGCAATTTACATTACTTCAACATATTAGGCTGTCCTAAAAAAAAAAAAAAAGTGTACTTACACGGATGGAGCAGTTTTGGTCCCGATTGTCAAAAAAATTGCAATTCCCCTTTGAGCAGCAATATTCCTGCAATTCTCCCCATAATCTAATAATATAAAAAGGTGTGACATACATACATATATATACATATACATATATATATATATACACATATACACATATATATATACATATATATATATATATATATATATATATATATATATACATATACATATATATATATATATATATATATATATATATATATATATATATATATATATAAACAAACAAGTGTATTTACATATCATGGTTGACCTACTCCTTTGGAACATGCAAGGGTAGCCTGCTTCATTTCTAAGCATGACCAACACCTGCCAATGGATTAAATGAGAACTACACATGTTTTAAACTACTAAAGCTGGGTCTCACAGTTCCTGACAGATGCTTCTCAAAATCAAAACAAAAAAGCTTCCGTACCTGCTTCCCAGAAGTCCATGATAGTAAGCGAAAAAAACCAAGGAATTATCATTCATTTCATAGCTGGACATGCCATTTCCAACAGCAATTCCCTACAATAAAAATGAAGCAAATCTGTATGAGCACCATTGTCAGCTGAGCCCCCTCACTGGCCACTACAAAATATAAAGTGTCCTACTTTTAAGTTAATTGCATCATCCTCCATAACACGCTCAGCTAGTGTTGGTACATAGATCCCTCCATAACTCTCGCCAGTGATATAGAAGTCATTCTTGCTGTACTCTGGAAACAGCTTGAAAAACTGTTTGAGAGCCAAGTAATTGTTCATGGAAACCTGAAGATATAAATAATGAAGACATATATATATATCTATTAAATCTTAAATTAAACAACAGAATGTTTGCCTAATACTCAATTCTTGTGAATTCTTTTGAACACATCTAAATGTATAAACAGTGTTTAAGCAATAGATTGGCAGGATTTTAATAAAACCTAGAGGATCCAAGTTCTCTTTACTTGATGTCTTTGGGACTGGAAACGTTACCTATGCAAGTGTGAAGATTTGTATCAACATAATCAAAAACTGCATATCTACTTTATACCTGGGCAGTGACTGAGGTTCCATTGAAATTAAGAGCATCTGCCTACCTCTGTATCATTAGTTTTGTAATTCTTATCATCAGAATATGAAAAGCCAACACCTGCTGGAGATTCCAGGTACAGCACATTCGCAATCTGTTAAAACAGAGGAAAAATTAAAGAAAATAATGAGTACTGTGTACCTCACTGGTAGTACCAGTACAGAAAAATTACATCCTTGAAATCCCTGAGATTGTCAATACTATGGTCTGGGGTTAATCTAATGTTGCATTAAATATCTAATCTTTAAGTTTGGGCATAGACGTGTAACCTACTGTCACTATTCCTTTGTGAGATTTAATGCCTGCCGTTAGTCATATAGTCAAGTCATTGATGAGCTTATGATATTACAACTTGGCAAACAAATTGGGAGTACTATAATTTGGTAGTATGTTTGTATTATAATTTTCTTAGAAACAAAAATGGGTTCTGCTATTAAGGTTTGCAGATTGTACAATATTTTTGGAATAATTCATACTGATCACAGCAGCAGATTAAAAAGTACAACTACATATCTAGAGCAGATATAAAAGCCAAATTCAAAAACACTTCAAAAACTGGGTCTGGCAAGAAGGAAGATGTTAGTCCTGAAATGAAATTGTTCATTTCATTTAAAAGCATGAAAATTAAAACTAATTTAATTAGATGTGCACTGATGGCTCGCAATTTGAATCAAACAATTTGCCCTCAATGTGTGAGCAGACAACTAACTAATGTTTTGCAAATCTTATCTTCCATACAGTACAAGACAAAAGAATCTCCTCATTTGAATTTTATAAAAAGCAAAATTAATGCCTATTGCCTATTATTATTGTGGCACCTAACGAATCAAAAACAATTCTAAATTGATCAAAGTTGATGCACCCTGCCTCTCACTTCACAGAACCCCCTTATACTGCTTGACTGGCTCACAGATTATGTAGAACACATTTAGAAGAAAGAAATGTCACTACAGTCAAATCATTCAGTACATGCAAAGTTTTAAAAGAAACCTTAAACATAGTGCTGGGAGGTATGACCAAAATTCTATGTCACGGTATTTTTCAAAACTATACCGGTTTCACGGTATTCAACGGTATTTTTTTCCCCATGCATGAGTGGATGTTAACCACATTTTCCACTTCAATTACTGCAGTAAACTGGCTAAAAATAACCTATTCCACGGTCATGAGAATTGTACATTATACAAAAAAAAAACATTTTAATGTGCACACAAGTATTAATACAGGTTTGCATGGCCCCATAAAGTGATAGTTTTCAAGGGTGTGGCACTAATGAAGAGAAGGAATCACATTGCATGACAGTTGCAGTCAAAATATAGAACCTTTTTATTGAACAAATTCTGCAAACAACTTAAACTAAAATTTTGACAAGTCAAGATGCCAACTTTATTCTCGTCATAAGCGTCGAGATTAAAGTGGAAATGTTGAGAATAAAGTCAACATGTCGTTACACTATTACACAGTACCCAGGTACATTACACAGTATTGAAAAAAAAATAAAACAAGTACAACTTGGCTTGCAGCATTATCCAGTAGTATAAAAACAGTATTCACAGATTTGAACATGACAGTCCACATCCGACCTTTTAAAACTAAAGTATCTCCAGACAACAGACGCGACTCCTTTTCGAGCAAAAGTTCTTCTGTGTCATCATGTTCAACTTTATCGTCTGCTAAAGCAATACCTCCACTACCGCATGTACTCCGTTGCATACGTGTTTAGCGGTGTAGCAGTGCAAAAGGCCCCCCATGCAATGCCTTCACTAATGCATGTACTCCGTTGCATGCGTGTTTAGCAGTGTAGCAGTGAAAAAGTTCCCACCTTAAACAGTTTCCTGCTGCGCCACATTCCAAACATTGTTTAGGCAATTTAAACCGGTGTTGTGGTATAAGGAAAATCCATATCATAACAAAAATAAAAAACAGTTTTTGGTATGAACCGGTATATTGCCCAGCACTACTTAAGCATGACCTTGACTGTCAAAAATCATATGGCACTACAAACAAAATACATTTTAAACCAGCATTTCTTAACAGATAAAAGCAAAACAGGAACCACTCTAAACAGTTATAAGTGTACAGTACCTGCCTCTGCAGCAAGTCTCTAAGGTGAACAGCACCAGTCACAACTGAACAATATAAGACAGACAGGTCTGCCTGCAGCATCTTTAATGACAGGATAGAGACTGGCTCTAAAAGCGGTTCTGATTGGGAGAAGAATACTGACAGTACAGTGCCACAATGCCTTTCTCTTGGCTTGCCCAGCTCAGCTAAATAAAGTGTTTAGTCCGATTCAAGACCAGTAACTATCAGCAGATAGTGCACTAAAGATCCCATTTCCCATTAGTTCTTGTTTGAGTGAAATCATTTTGGGTGTGCTTTAAATGGATGACTAATACGGTCTAAGATTTTTTTAAAGAAGGATAAACAGAGTCCTCTTACTTATTCCCATACCATGAATATTTGAGGTGTGTTACATTCAGTAATCATGGAGCGAGAGAGTGGCAATGTGTTGCATTATATATTATGCACACAACAGCAATAACTCTATGAGCCTCCAACTGAATCCCCTACGTATTCCACTGATGCAAATAAGTTACGAATTTTGAAAATTGTGTCATTTTTCTGAAGATGACAGCTTTGGAACTACAATTTTTGCCTATGAATGGCAGCAGTGGATTAAAACAGAACCTTCCAAAAAAAAAAACACACCACAACTGACATGGGCTTGTAACATAAACTTACGTAACAAAGTCAGCTTACTTTATTTTTTGTATTTCAGTTAGTTGAAAACTGTTGTAAATGTAACTTTAAAATCCATAGTATGAAAATTTCAAACAAAGAATTGACTCAGGTCATTAGCAGTGCACGCAATACTATTCCAATACAATAACTGACTAAATCTGCATACTATTTTAAGTCGGGTGTCACAGTGGTAGTACTACTGCCTCACAGTAAAGAAACCAGGGTTAGTTTCCCATATCCTCTCTGCGTAGACTTTGCAAGTTCTCCACACGTTTGCATGCGTTTCCTCCAGGTGCTCTAGTCATCCTCCCTCTGTTAAGACATGCAGGTTAGCTGAACTGTCAAAACTAAACTGGCCTTAAAGTGTGTTTGGTGTGTGGAAGTGCAAGTGTGTGTGAGTGTGTTTGACCTGCAATGGACTGACACCCTGTCCAGGGTTTATTCCTGTCTTGCGCCCTATGCTAGCTGGGATAGGATGCAGCCAACTGCAATAAAATAACATGGTTGTATTTTAAATCAGTTCCTCCAAGTTAAACTGCTCTAGGTCCTCTGAGAAAAAAGAAAAATGGATCTGCATCACTAGTAACTGTATTTAAACTGCACAATTAAAGCTGCAATATCACCAGTCAGGTAAAGAAAGGAGTGGTGGCTCTTAGGCTAGGGATCTGCACTAGCAATCGGAAGGTTGCCGGTTCGAATCCTGTAAATGGCAACAGGGACTCTGCTCTGTTGAGCCCTTGAGCAAGGCCCTTAACCTGCAATTCTGAGTGCTTTCAGTAGAGAGAAAAGTGCTATATAAATGCAAAAGAATTATTATTATTATCTGCTGTTCATCTCCCTCAGTCCATATGCCTTTGTGTGTATGCGAATACCCTGAATATTTCTCATCTGGGTCTTATAAAAATGTACTAAAAAATATTTTCAAGCAAGAGAAACGCAATGAAAGCAATTCTTTTTTACCTGTAAAAAACATGTTCCTTGAATTACCTTGAGCAACTTTGCCTGTGCTATTTACTTTTTACCACTTTGCACAAACTGTGTGCTCATGAGCAACTTCATTGGCCTTCAAAAAAATATGCACACTTCAAACTACAGAAAGTGGTGTTTTAAAATATGAGAATGGGAAATAAATTAACTAATAAGAAGCCAGATGCTATTTATTTACCTCCTCGCATATGAGAAGGCTGTTAACTAAATTAAACAAACTGAAAAACTGTCAACTAAATTTCAACTAAAATCTAAAGCTGAAACTTTTACTAACAATGAAATCATAACAAGACTAACATTGCTTCATGTTTATCTATCAACCCAGATATGACACAGCTTTGTTTTTTTTTTGGCCAATTGTTTGCATTTGACACATTATTTTAACCTCACTTAACTATGGTATTTTAGATAAATTAAAAATACTAAATATCATGCAGCATTTTCTCATCTGCATGGCTACATAACTTTTTTGGAATTTCAATGCTGTGTTTCATCAGAAACAAACTGTACACTAAATTTGATTAGGGTATGCCTGTAAACTATTTGAACCATAACTCTCTAGTTATCTGGTTTACCTTGAAAACAAAAATACTGTATACGTCATTTAAAATATAATATTTTTGCAATGCTGTAGCTAATCTTTTTGACAGAAGTTCTTGATTGGGTGTCTGTAGTCAAGAGGAAACAATAATGTATGGTAGACAACAATGCAAAAAGAAAAGATAGTTGCTTACTTTGCTCACTCAACCTACCATATTCCAAGCATATGGGTTGTACTTTAAAGAAGCACCGTCAGGCTGAACCTACAAAAGGAAATAACGCTGGCTTATTACTGGGAAAGTAAAATAAAGTACTTGACTGTTTTAGACATAACATCTAACAAGTTTCACCCATTGAAAAAAACAAAAGTTAGCCACAAGGCTATCTCATTCTAAGCAAGGAGATCATAACACTTCACAACAAAACATACCAGGAAAGGCCCATGTTCTGTTAGTAATCCATCCAAAGAGCTACAGCCTGGACCTCCATTGAGCCAAAGTACTACAGGGCTGGATGAAGGGTTGGTCTGTGATTCTACAAACCTGAGAGAGAGAGAGAGACACACATATATAACTTGGAAGAAAAAGAGAATTGTTTCAATAAATAAAGATAAAATAACAGGCAGCATTCATGTAGAAGGCATTTATATAATATATTCCAGACAGTTTGTTTTCCATGATTAACATTTACCAACCAAACCCAGGTGGAGTTCTGTATGAACTTCAGTGGAAATAAAGAAGCATAGAATACTGTATACATGCAATTATTTATTTCAAAGTAATTTTATTTGCTCTAATAGTGCAGTTAAGGTTTCTCTAAACAAATTATTTTCATGTTTGCGTGTATTTTACAATACAGCATTCAGAGTCATAATCAGTTATTGTAGGATTAAAGTTGGACAGTTTAACATCTGTGGCAGAGCGACGGGCACTAAGCAAACTCCTGTCAATCATGGAGAATCCACTGCATCCACTTAACAGTGTCATCTCCAGGCAGAGGAGTAGCTTCAGTGACAGACGTTTGTCACTGTCCTGTTCCACTGACAGACTAAAGAGATCGTTCCTCCCCCACACTATGCGACTCTTCAATTCCACCCGGGGGAGTAAATGCGAACATTAATTTTATTTTAATTCTTTTCATTTTTATTACTATTTAATTTAATATTGTTTCTTTGTATCAGTATACTGCTGCTGGATTATGTAAATTTCCCCTTGGGATTAATAAAGTATCTATCTATCTATCTATGTGGTGAATAAGATCTTTTCATTGTAGTATATCATCATATGCTCTCCACTCTAACCCCTGCTGCAAATACTATCCAATTTGTATGACTTACATCCATGGAGCATAAATGCAAATACTGACAGATTATAATTTAATAATTTATCAAAAATAAGAAGCAAATAATTTGCCACAAATCAATTTTATAATACTGAATGTCAATCTTGGGTAAGACAGGGTATACTAAAGCTTGGGGGATTCTGCTCTCTGTCAAAGTCAACTCTTTATCCCTCCCCCCCACCCCATAATGCAATGATTCAAGACCTTTGTAAAAGAACATTTACAAAGTAAGATTTAAACAAAGTACTGTAACCACTATAGTACAGGCAAAACTTTAGGGCTGAAACTACTCTTTGGGAGACTTGAGTAATTCGATTACTAAAAATCATTGAAGCAAATTCTTTGCATAGAAGCTTTGTTTAATCCATGTAACTGCACCTCGGCAAGCTCAGCGTGTTTTGCACAGATGATTATTAGTACTGCACAACAAGCTTACATTGTGGATAAATGACATGATTTGATGGTCCAGATTGCAAAATGGAGAAAGAGAGAAAAAAAACGCAACATGCTATCCTTATACACACAAACGCACACCATATCTACCTCATCCAGGGGATACGATCCTGTCAGAAGGGTTTTTTTTTTTTTGTCTCCTAAAAATGCCCGAAAGCCTTTCAAGAAGACAGTAAAGGCTTACATAATGCTTGAGCTGCTGTAGTTGGGATGAAACTTGTAGTTCTGAAAGTTGCACAAATTAAACACAATTTTAATGTATGATTATTATTGATTTATGCCTTATTTAGGCTGTATATATACCTTGTTTAAAGTAATTTGTAATTGATATATTATTTTTGTATTTATTTGTTTGTGTTTCAGACAATATTTTCTTTAAAGCCCAGAACATAATATGGCAGTTCAATGAACTGAACAGGCTTTGTTTTGACAAATAATTTTATTGCATGCAATTTAAGCATTAAAAATTTTTTTTCTAAAATGGAAATCAATCACCTGATAATTTTAAGAGAGAGGTCTCATTTTCTCTTTTATGTATTAGCTATTGCTTCTTAAAGCAAAAGTATTCTTATCCAAATACTTGATTAATCGATGGAATAATTGGTAGAATACTCAATTACTGAGGCCGTACAAAACTTGAATGCTAAAGTATATATACTGTAGGTTAAAATGGAATATTTATCCTGATAGCTTTACAAAAATTGACATAATTAACTAAATTATAGTTTTGTTACACTGAAGCATTGTACTGAAAGGCCTCCTCTATACAATGCAGTTTATGCACACAATGTTAACTATAGAAACCAAAATATAAAGGATGAGATGGTGGTAAACAGTTTTAGCCAGGAGGTTATGTATTTTCTCAAGATGGATAATTACCATTATGGATTATACTGTACAACTACAAAATGTACAACATAAAACAGAGAAACAACTATGAATCGCAGCTTTGCAATAGTGCCCTCATGTGTTTGGTTTGCATTATTCTCTGATATACAGTAATCACAATAAAGACTTGAACATGAGGCATAAAGAAAATACAGCTGTGTTATGGAAATAAACTTCCTGCAAATGCACTTAAACACACAATATCTTAAATTTCCATACAATTGCCTACAATGTGATCAGAGCAGCTAAGAAATTAACATTTATACTTTAAAATATTCATTTATTTCAGGACCACAGAAACCATCACAACTGAAATATGCTGTAACAGGTGAGCAAACAGAGTGAAACATGTCACCTGCATTGACTAGTGTGTGTTTTTCTTCTGAAATGCATATTTTGAACTAAGCCATGTCTTAAGAAAAAATCTGACTCAAATAACATTAAATGCATCTGCTGTGAACAGAGCCTTCATACTTTAGAACACCAAAACAAGAATTCCAGAACATAAAAAGCTGGTGCTACAGTATTAAGATATAATACATTTTTCAAACATAAAAACATATTTTTTGCTGAAAACATCATGTACATATTGTTTTGATGATTTAAAACCTTGAAAAAGTTGTAAACTAATTATCCTTTAGGATCTCTGAAGTGATTACATAATATGAACCCTTCAACTTTCTTTAATCTATACAAAAAGGGACAAGAATATCACATTTCATTTGACAAAAATATAGCATTGACTGATGGATTTTAAATTTCGTGTAACCTATACTATCAAGACAAAAAATGGCAATTTATAAAACTCATACTCAGAGGTTTACACTGTTATATTATCTAAAAAAAAGCTGTATGTGCAAAATGCACATGTCGAAAACATCAGTAGACAAAGGCCTTTTTGTACAAAAAGACAACTTAAAGGCCAGGGTGTCATTTTGTCGAAACTTAAGCACACTCTTCATACTACTTGAAGTAAGTGAACTACATTTCAATATCAACTATCCCTCCCTACCCCTTCTCTTTTTGTTGGTCACCAATGAGTTTGTGCTTCCATTATAGACAAGAAGCTTGTTCTTGCTTAAGCTCAGAAGTGCTGGAATGAACACGCCCGCAAAGTTGCCGATAGCCAATTAATATGGAAGTTTATTGAGATAAGAAAAGTAAATGGTAAGAAAAAAGGACCTTCAAATTTCTCATTTTTAATGTCAAAAAGATGTTAAGGCTTTTTAATTTCAGTAGCCACACCCATTTCTGTTTACTTCCACTAATCGCTGAAATGCAGCGTAATAAGCAAATGTTAGACATAGAGTAAATGGAAAAAGATGTGCATGAGTTCTCATAATTTGTTTGATCAGTATGACAAGTATATATCAGCTGATAGCTAGCAAGTATAACAAGTCACTTATTAATGGTACATTGTTAGTTTTACTTCCTGATTTAATTAAACAATAACAGTTACTAAGAGTTCAACAATGCTAGTATTACTTAGCAATGTATCACCATGCTGTAGATAATATGTAACATAACAGTGTAGTCATACCAATAGTGAAGGTGCTTGTCCTCCATGACATTCAAGTATCCAGAGTACTGTCTGAAGCTGGGCTGCTTTTCAAGGCCAGGCAAGTATTTGATCTCATCTGACTCAGGAGCACCCTGGATATGCAGAACTCCTAAACTGAAGACTAAGGACAAAAGGAAGGCCATCTGAAAAGCAAACAGAAGATTTCAGCAAAATGGCACGTTTAAATTGCAGTCTGGTCTCAGAAAGCTCAGTTACATGAGACCTGATCAATTTAAAACATATTCATGTACATCAAAAACTGCATTCTTTACTTGGAACGTACAAAGCAGGAACATTAATTACAGCCAAAGTTGAAATTTACCCCAGACCCATGATAGATAGATAGATAGATAGATAGATAGATAGATAGATAGATAGATAGATAGATAAACTAATGAAGAAATAAAAATAGAAATGTATATTACAATTACCAGTTTACTATATTAAGAGTGTTCTTGTGTATCATACTCTTCTCACTAAATGAATAGATGAATAAGAGACATTGCTTCATGTAACAATTGGTTCTTCAGTTTAAGATACAATACGTTTTTCAAGCATATATTAAAAAATACCAATATAAAAAAAATGTAATTAAGTCGGTGAAACAGAACTGACAAAATGTTACTATGCAACATCCGTCCATTCCAAGTCTTCCTAGCCTCATACCTGATGAACTTTTTTATGATGTGAACAGTGTGTGTTGAGTTCCTGTCTGTCTGGATAATGAAGTACTGTATATAATATACTGCCAAGTCAAGAGGTATTTTCCTGTAATCAGCAGGCAGTAATAATGGCCTTCTCACTGTTAGTATAGCCTTTCTCTGGGTACTCAGGCTATCCTGCCACCTCTTGGAGGCACAAATGTTTTGCATGATTTTGTTACATGAATGTACTCCACAATGAGCGGATATTGCCTCCACAATTGGTTTCTTTATTGGTTTCAAAGCTAGTAGGACTGCCTCTTGCCACTGTTAAAACATGTTTAATTTAGCAAAGGATCAAAAGGTATATAGGGAATGAAAGTGTTTGTGTATTCTTCTGAGTTTTACTGTTGAAATCCTACATTACAGCATCATTCACAAAGAGGTAACCAGTTTCAAAGACAGGCCTGTATGATCAAGCCATGACACTCCTTCCTATTTATTTTACAAATAAAGTAGTGTGCTTGGGATAAGGGGTAATTGGTTTCCTGCTGTCTCTTATCTTTGTATCATGTGTCGATAGACCTTTGCTCCAGAACCATACAAATTCATCTCTCCACTGGCCCAGTGATGAGAGTGTTGGATTTTTTGCCTTTATATCTCCTGTGAGTGACTTATGCGAAGTGGAGGCTATTGTTTATAGCAGGGGCAGTTATTTATTCTATGCCATTCTTTGCTTTGTTAGCCAACCAGGTCATTGATTACAACAAAATACACTATTGGTTTCTTGCTTTTTGAACAAAACATCAATTTGTATACACAATGTCTGTATTAAAAGCACTTTCACCATGCGACCCGTTTGTGTCTTCTCTTATGCACAATTCTCTTAGTGAACATCAGACAGTACACATTCCCATCCGTTTTTATATAAGAACAAATGGATGCAATGGGAAACAACTAATAGACTGCCAATAGTTATTCCCACCTAAACTGAAGCTAGATGCAGTGTGTCACTATTTAAAACAAATACACAGGCAGAACCACATTGTAGTTTTTCCTCATAACAAACAGTACGGTAAAAATGAAAGTTTCAGCTTCACTGCCAAGTGCTAATGGAGGGCACTCGAACCTTGTCCTTCTTTGTTCAGTTCAGAGGCGTGCTTATCCTAGTAGGACTGAGCTGGCACCAGTCAAAAACAAACTCCAGACAGGACACCAGTCCATCACAGATTAAACTCGGTGTTGCAGTCTCTTAATCCATTTGCTTTTATTCCAAATTACAGGGCGATTCATTACTTTGTTTTTGTCTCATTAGTACGATTGAGTTTCACACTGCAGACTTTAATGTAAACTTAGTTTTGCTGAAGCCAGACGTTGAAGACAACCATGAGTGAATTTTGTTTAAAACTCTGTGGGAACAATTAGATGCTCACCGAGTGTCACATTTCTAAGACAATCCAATGCCTCATCCACACAGAACTTAAAGTACGAATTGCAAAGAGCAGTGGTGCTCTCATTGATTAATTACGATGACCCATCTACAGTTGAAGTCTCCAAAAAAAAAACAACTTACTAGACATGTGTCATGCGTGCAGACAGCATGTTGCACATCTTAAATATAACCTGATGCAAAGGAAAACCTTTCCTGTATCATCAGCTTATATATTTGGCATTCAATAGTATCAATGAACTGATGGTAAACATGAATGGTATGTTGTTGCAGGTGCTGAGTGTGCTCTCTGTTGTTCATCAAAAGGAATGCAGCTAAGAGAGCTGATTTAATTATTTATTTAGATCATTTATTTATTTTTTTTTTAATCAGTATGCTGCCGCTGGAGTACGTGAATTTCACCTTGGGATTAATAAAGTATCTATCTATCTAAAGAGCCACAGGAGATCCAGAGTTCAGTATTCCAAACACATGAATCAAAAAATCTGCCTTATACCAGTATATGCACAGATGAGGCTGCATAACATCCACTTGCTGACTGCACGCCTAAACAACAAAATTCGGACACGAGCGTCAGAAGGCTTTGCAGGCTAGGAACCAAGTTACCTGAACTGTTCTAGAAAATTTCAGTAATTATTTACCATTCTGATGCTGATCTTTCTGATCATAAAATAAGTCACTATGATAGCAAATCGACGAGAAGAATTCATAATTACACTGCAGAATTATGGTATTTGAGGGTTCCTCTAGAGCAGGGGTGTCAAACTCTGGGCCTGGTAGGCCGCAGGTTTTCATTCTTACCCTTTTCCAAATCAGTGACCAGTTTTCACTGCTAATGAACTTCTTTTCCCTGCATTTTAGTAGCCCTGTTTTTAAGGATTCAGTCCTCTCAATTGATTCTCTTCTTCATTAAATGACAGCCAAACAGAAATGAGACGTGAAACGAGCCAACAGATAACCAACTAAATTCCAAAAAACAAACTCTAAATGAGAATCTGATTCTTGCTGTTAATTAAACCAGTTATTTAATTCCATGGCTTGTTGCTGCTCTCATTCTGCCACAGCAGACATTTCCAAAACTGTTGATTTTTCAGTGTTTTCTAAGAACACTGTCAAAATGTTTTGGTGACCTGAGAGATCAACATTACTATGACCATCACCTTTCTTTATTTTCAGATACTGTGAGATGGGCACTGGTCAGCTGGTCATGTGGCAGCTTGTTTTGTCTGTCGTTATTGTTTGGCTGCTTGTTAAGGAAAAAGAAACTACTAAGGGTTCTGAGTCATGTCAATTAAAACTAAGGCAAAAGAAATTAATTAGCAAAAAAACTGGTCACTAATGAAGATGATTAGAATGGAAACCTGCAGCCACTGAGGCCCTCCAGGATCGGAGTTCGACACTCATGTTCTAGTCCAGTGTTTCCCAGCCTCAGTCCTGGGGACCCTTTGTGGCTGCAGGTTTTTGTTCCAACCAGATTCCTAATCAGTGACAACACCTGATAACACTGGTCCCATTTAATTAGCTGGTATTATTTTTCTCTTATTCTGCATTCAGAAAAGCACAACAGCATTTTTACATTTATAAAACATTTAGAAATATTTCTGCTTTTGCCATAGAGTTAAATGCTTGACTCTCTTTTGTTGATTTCATTATATTTTGCCCTTTCTCTGTGCAGTTTTTCCCTTTCATTGTGTCTTATTAATGACAATTAAAAATGAGCAGAGCAGACACGCTGGCAAACAACACTGAATAAGCAAAGGCTGCAACTACTTTAGCATCAGACCCACTAATTAGTAAATAATGGATTAATTAAACAATTAGAACACCTAGAAAAGTAGAATGAAAATCAAGATGAAAATATTGTTAAAAAGAAAACATACTTTATTCCCATATAACTGCTTGGTACATTTTAATATATATATATATATATATTTTTTTTTACCAAACTTAGTTTTCTAATTTCTATATTGCTTCCAATACACAGAACTTGGGAAATCACACATCACTTAATTAGCCCAGGAGTCCAATTAAAAACAGAAGCTGGTTGGAACAAAAACCCGCAGCCACAATGTGCCCCCAGGACCGAAGTTGGGAAACACTGATCTAGAGAGTGTCTCTTTGTCTTGTACGATTTGGCTCAAAAACGAATTAGCACATCGTCATCTCATGACAGGCTGAAGTTTCGAGTTTGGTATTTTTTCCGTCCAGCCATTTTAGTTCTAGACTGTCGTCCAGAAACTGCGACACACACAGACACCCATCAGAGATATTGATGCTTTCGGTATCAGGGGACCCTGAAACGTCAAATAACTGTTGAAAACCGGTGCTCAACAGTTTTGAAGAATCTAAACCTTTCATGCCCCCCATAGACAATAGGATATGGTGCGGGAGGGTGCAAAGCAGAAATTTAAGAAATTTACCATTCCTGTCTAATTGGAAATGCAAACATGTCCAGAAAAACTGCAGCATTTTAAAATGCTCTATAACCGTAGACCACAACGCTTATCTAAACTTTATATGTGGTTATGTCATATAGTGATGCAATAGTTAAAATGACAGAAAAATATAACAGAGAAAGGCACATCTCAAACATATGGAGCCCAGTTGCTGTGGTGGTCTGTGTGTGTCTGTCTTAACCATTGCTGCACTCATTACAACATGCAAATTATTAAGCTTCAGTTATCTTGTTCCACTGAAGGTTGGAGGCAGGATTAACACTTTTAGCAACTAGCTGGGGGCCAGAGCCAGCTGGGATGCCTTGATGGACCTAGAGGTGGCATGTATGTCCTCCGGGCCACGAGGGGGCAACTGCCCTGGACCAGAGGAGGACCACAGGAGAAGAGCAAGGAGGCTCAAGCCCACTGGGGCCCATGGCCACCGCCAGGTCGCCCAGAGTATCGGAGGGCCCGGGAATGATCTACTTCTGCCACACCCGGAAAGATGGAGGAGGATCCCTCCAGGGACGCCCCGAGTGCTTCCGAGTACTCTCCTGACACTTCTGCCACACCAGGAAATGTAGTCAGAGGGAACACCTGGAGCACATCCAAGTGAGAATAAAAGGGCCCCCCTTCCTACAGTCTGGGAGCAGGACGAGGCTCCCGTGGAGAGAGGAAAGGTGGCTCATGGACATTTAGAGAGAGGCATGGAGTAAAGGTGGTTGGTGCTAGGAAGCACTGTGTGGAACTGTGAAAATAAATGTGTGGTTTTGTAAAGATGTGGTCTCAGTCTGGTGGTGTCCGGGCAGGTCTCACGCACTCCAGCTACCGTACAAATTCCTCAGACTGTTCCAATGTGGTGCTGAGGTGTCACTCATTGCACGGCTGCATTCGGGACCCACCCCGGGTGGTTTGTCATGTGCTGGGTGTGGTAATGTGCTGTGATCGGCATATGCTTCCAACCTCTCTCTTTCATTCTGCTGAGCTCCTGATTGGATAACAAATTTAGTTTTTCATTTTCCCTCAGGGTCAAGCCTTTGTGCAGTATCTTTGGCGCTCTCTCTTCAACACCCCAGCAGCAGTTTAAAATGCACAGACTGAAGCAATTGGGGGCAGGTGCTTATGGAAGAAGCTCTACGACACAGTTACATCAAAGGTAGTATGTGCACTAAAATGATGCCCCATCACTTTATTTGTAGCATTGCCCTTCTATAGTATTGGTTTATCAATACCTCTGTGTGTGTGTGTGTTTTTTTTTTCCTTTAACATGGTCAACTGCTGAAGGGTGACAGCACGAATCAGCAGTTGCTCCGATTTACTGGCAATTGTATGACTCATTTTGTGTGTCCACATTTGTACCTACAGTACTTGTGCATTTCATTTTTTGACCAATTTGTTTTTAATTTTCCTTGTTAAACCTTGACTCATTCTGATGTCCACTATATTCCCTTATAATCAACAGCAGAAGCTTGGCAGGACTACCACAGTAAGCACAGTTTCACGCATATAGTTAGATCGAACTCGTGTCTAATCACATTCAAACCTTAGGCGCGCCGCTCCAGAGTTGGCTTGTTACCCCACCGAGACCACCCTTTTCAAAAGGTCTTGGTACGGTCCTTACGGTCCGCAGCAGAATTCTATTTCGAGGAAATCGCAACATAGTTCAAAAACGATGAAACCAAATGAACTAGATGATAAAACGCATTTAGGTTCAACTCAGCTTTTTGGAATCGGGTTACAAACACAAACTTTCCAACTAAAATGAATATGCAAACACCTCTCCCACAGTACGGGCCGTGAAGGTGTTGTGGTTGCTAATCACCGCGCCACCGTAGCACCCGATATTAAAACCTACCGAATAAAGAAATCGCTTTAAACACAATTCAGTTTTATTACTATCTAAAAAAAACACAAAATTGATTATTTGTAATCTTTGGCCTAAGATCTGAAACTGGAAAAGAGGAAGTCAGATAAATAATTCGACGAAAGACTCAAATGAACCTCCAGTACAAAAAACTGCTCTCGCCTTGGGCTTCTCGTCCACCTAGAGGCGATAATCGGCCCAATTATGACCACATTTAGAACAACTCACGTCAAAAGACAGCCATCACCACTGCGTCAGACGAGGTGCGCTATCCGCTGCACAACTCAACGCTGCCTCGGCTCTGGTTGACTGGATGGAAGCACTTGCTATTACAGACTGAATTAGACTGCACGATTTGGTATGGGTTTATGCAAGACTTCGTATTGGTTTTTGTGGTTATTGATTTTCAAATGCACATAAACACTCAAAAACACAAAAATAACGAGACAGATATAGGAGCAATAAATAAATTCATTCAGAATATTGGGCGCGTTTAACTTTGTAAGCGTCGCTCCTTTCTCGTCTTCATCGCTATAATTCGCTTCGAATCACGACTCTTGTACCGGCCTCCACATTTCTTTGCTGCCCACTTTCCTTCCCATCCTCTGTTGACGCTCTAAACCAAACACCCAACTAACAACCTTTACTTACCTTGTGCTACTTGTAAGATGATACGACCAACCGCACTTTTAAAATGTTAAACTTCGGGGAAAGCACCCTCACGTGACCGCTGCCGGTGAACGTCGCACGTGACTTGACTGTCACCTGACAGAGAATAGGCGGCCCACGGGGCAGGGCCAATCTGTCAGCTGAAAATCACGGAACCTGTTTTCAAAATATTACATTTATTAATTTCCAGGCCCGGTTAATCAAATATACACATGGTAAAAACAATTACTGAACAAATTAAAATACCGGAGACAGTCATTAATCGTTATATTTCATCGACACGGAGTCGATTTTTTATCTTTGCAGTGGGTGCTTATATAGAAACACAAGGGACAGGCAGGGGTTAAACTGAGTTGCAGACCAGCGTAACCGCGCTTGCAAATGGCGTGCAGTTGTTTTACAGAAGGCGTACATCACCGCGGGGGAGCAGTAAAGAGGTCCTGTAGCCTCGCACTTTGTGCGCATGTGTACGACATTTCCAAGGAAATTCTACAGCTGTACACGCATGAGTCTTTTTGGAGTTTCTCTATTTGTTGGGTTAACAGGTGTCGTGGAATAAAGTCCTTTATCTCATCTTTTATTTATTATAGTAACAGAAATTCTTGAGATTTACATTAAAAAAATCAGACATTAGCAAACTTAGTGTACTTGGAAACCCATTCATCATTATACAATTTGTTGATGACACCGTTATCTTTTTAAAAAAATCTTAACGACATCTAAAAAAAACCTTAATGTTATTAGATTTTTTTTTCTTAAAATCATCTGGTTTAACTTTAAATCTAAAGAAATGTGAACTAATGCCAGTTCAGAATTGTCCAGTAATAGTTATATGGAGTTTGCATGTTCTCCCCGTGTCTGCGTGGGTTTCCTCCGGGTGCTCCGGTTTCCTCCCACAGTCCAAAGACATGCAGGTTAGGTGCATTGGCGATCTTAAATTGCCGCTAGTGTGTGCTTGGTCTGTGTGTGTGCGCGCCCTGCCCAGGGTTTGTTTCCTGCCTTGCGCCCTGTGTTGGCTGGGATTGGCTCCAGCAGACCCCCATGACCCTGTAGTTAGGATATAGCAGATTGGATAACGGATGAATGGCTGGACAGATAGTTATAACATTCAGATTAAAGCCATTATAAAATATATACAAATTACTGAAGACAGTGACTTAGGTGAATATTTAAATGTTTACAGTACACTTGATAAACGTAAATCTAAGATTGATACATGGCTTCAGAGAGATGTATTGATATTAAGTCGAATTTACTTAACATACAGTTAAATATAAAACCTTGGAAGGCATATATATCCGGCATACTCATTAGTTTCTTTCTAAAACCTATCAAAAATTAAATCAAGTAAACTTTGACTTTATTTAGAGGATAAAAACACATGTTATATGAGAAAAGACAGATTAATCAAAGATTGTAAAGATGGTGGTCTTCAAGTTATAGTCTTTGAATGTTTAAACGGTACTATTAAGATCAAGTAGTTGAAATCTTTTTTTAACTTGGAATAATTTTGGCATCCTATTCCTCTGGAAATATTTGCCCAAACTGCAGGTATTCATTATCTTTTATCTTGTGACTTTATTATATACAAACTACCTGTTAAGTTATCTTCATTGCACCAGCAAGTATTACTATACTGGGATCTGTCATAATATTACCCAGTACAATATTCCAATTTGGGATAACAGATACATTTTAATCCTAAACATATTGCTATACAACAATATCTGGATGGAACAGGGTTAATAGTGCATCTGTTAGGTAACAAAATAATTCTTATACTTTTTCAAGATTTTCAAAATTTAAATTTAGTGTTAATCAAAAAGAAAAAGTTTGATTATTAAGACTGATACTTCTGCAGTTTTAAGAATGGTAGAGTCCTTTTTGATATTCTGTTTCAATAAAAATAATAATAATTCCTTCATTATTAATTCAAGAGCTTGATTTCAACATTAGTGTTCTTTCAAACAAACCCATGCATAGTTGTTTTAACAGCTTATTACATCCAACGTCTTTAAATAAGAATTCTGTGTCACAGCAGAGAACAATATACATCTGGCTTAGGCAACGTCGGTCCTGTGGGGCCACAGTGGCTGCAGGTTTTCTTTCCAACCTAATTTTTTAATTAGAAACCAATTTCAGATCTTATTTAATTTTATGGCTTGCTAGTCTCCATTGGTAGGTTCTTATATTTTTCCTTTCCAAAGATATCATCCAAATAATTTGAAGCCTAAAACAGATCATTTTCAGTCTGTCACATTTTTTCTGTTAAGTGTTTTATTAAATCAAACGGTGCATGATGAACAAACACAGATGTAAATGGAAATAAGTTAGATGGAGAACTGCCGGCTCCTTTGTCAATTGCATCTTATGCTAATAAGGAGCCATTAAAACAGTGAATGCAGCATTTTAAGATTGAAATAAGTGGGGAACCTTAACAAGCGAGACCACTAAAATGAAGCATCAGAATGTCACTTGAGTAATAAGTCCTTCATCAGCAATTATTGACCTCTCATTGAGAAACTGGGCTGCAACAAAAACCTGCAGGCACTGCGGCTCTCCAGGACTGATGTTGCCTACCCCAGGTATACGCCATATAAGAGCTAAATATTTCAAGTTTCCTGTTCCTTCAAAATCTAAAGACATTCATTTTCAAATTTTAAATGTTATATACCGGTACATTTCTAAGCAACTCCTAAGATAATTATTTGGTTTTGATTGTAATACTTGTAGTTACTATTGTAATGAAATTGATTAAATAAATCATTTATTTTTTTGTATTTATTTCAGTGAGCTCTAGTATGATTTACATGCATGATTATACGAAAAAAAAACTTACCTTGCCAGTTTTTGTAGATATTGTATTATTGTTGGCTTTATTTTAGAACACAAAGGAGATAACCTTGTTATTAATGCTAATATTTTAGATATTTTTTTTTAATCCATAAATGTAGGCATCTTAAAATTACTCCTTGTTCCTCAATTTTTCTAAATGACCTGAATAATTATTCCTCTGCCATAAAGCATGTTAGAGAGCTGCCGAAAGATTGGTAAATTTTAATTAGGGAATATGGTTTAACAGATATTTAATAGTTCCTTTACCCCATATAATTTATTGTATTTTATGTCATTCAATTCTTGCAATTTATATTCAATTTTCCTTACTTTTTATTTTATGTAAGTTACATCTGAATCTTTATTATTATGATAAGATTGTGATTTATATTGAAAGATGGGTTTTATTGGTTGTGTAATATGTCAGTAGAGATTAAGGAAAAAGCTGAAAAACAATGTTTGCATAATGTATTATACACAGGTCTGCAAAGTTAAACTCATAAAAAAAGTTTTAATTGTGCATAGGTATTTTTATTTGCATTCATGAATACAACAATATATTAGAGTGTTTCCATCACATTACATCTAAGTACAAAATTGAAAAGAAATTTTATTAACTTAACAAATTACACAGTTAATTAATTTATACCGTGTTGTTCTAAATCAATTTTACATTAAAATATATAGTCAAGCTAATCTTTAATATACTGTGTCACAAAAATGGGACAAACAGATAAAGGTTTGGGGCAGCCACCCATTTAATACGGTATCCTGGCTGCAAAGTCGTTTTTTATTAAATAAACAGCACTGATGTGCTTACAATTGAGTCCAGAACAAGACTGAGGGAAAAGGGGAAAAAGGGCAGGCTTTTAAAGGGGAAGACAGGAAGTGAGGTCATAAGGATCAACCCATGTTCTTCAATCATTGGTTCGAGCCCGGACGTGACATCACAGGGGCCGGAGCCGGTAAGGTCTACTTCCATTGGCTCGGTCCCAGAAGTGACGTCAAGAGAGTCAGGTGGAATCTCCCGGGAATGGTCTACAGGAAAGGGAGAAAAAGAGTCAGTGCACTCTGCCACATCCCGGCATGCATCAGAACCGCCTTCACTCAAGCCCTTTAGCTGCCTCCCATGCGCACATGTGTGACAAGGCTCCCCCCTTAGCCTGACCCGTTAGGTCGGGCGACCCTAACCGAGAGGTCGTGAACCCAAGAAAGAGCATCAGCGTTGGCATGGAGAGCGCCTCAGTGATGAACGAGCGAAAACTTATACGGCTGTGGGTCAAAAAGCCACCAGGTAACCCACGGATTCGACTCCTTGTGCAGGGCCATCCACTGTAGAGGTGCATGGTCCGTGACAAGGGTGAATTCCCGGCCCAACAGGTAGTACCTAAGCTGAGTAATCGGCCATTTAATCGCCAAAGCCTCCCTTTCCACTGCTGCATACCTGGTCTCCCGATCCAACAGTTTCCGGCTCAGGAACATGATGGGATGTTCCACACCATCGACACTTTGGCTCAGCATGGCCCCCAGGCCTGTGTCTGAAGTGTCCATCTGGAGGATAAAAGGCAAAGAAAAGTTAGGTGCCATCAAAATAGGTGCGGACGTAAGGGCCTGCTTTAAGTCACCAAATGCAGCGCCTGTTTTTTCAGTCCATACCACAATGTTCGGGCCCTCTTCTTTGTTAAATCAGTCAAGGGTGCCGCTCTCTCCGAAAACCGGCGTACAAACCGGCGGTAGCACCCTGCTAACCCGAGAAAGGCTTGACCTGCCGCTTGGTTCGAGGACGGGGCCATTTCAAAATGGCATCAACTTTGGAGCACTGTGGCCTTACGGTACCCTGACCCACCAGGTAGCCTAAATATTTGGCCTCGCTTAATCCAAAGAAGCATTTCTTGGGATTAATCCGGAGCCCGGCCTCACCAAGTGTCCGTAATACCGCTTGGACATGCTGTAGGTGTTCCTTCCATGTGCTGGAATAGATGACCACGTCATCCAGGTAGGCAGCACTGTATGAGTTATGAGGCCGAAGCACTTTGTCCACCAGACGCTGAAAGGTTGCTGGAGCCCCGTAACCCAAATGGAAGGACACGATACTGCCAGTGTCCGCTAGGGGTACTAAACGCGTTTTTTTCCTTCGCGAAGTCCATTAAAGGAACCTGCCAATACCCTTTTTTCATGTCCAGTGTGGTCAGGTATTGAGCCTGTCCAAGCCTCTCGAGGAGGTCGTCCACGTGGCATTGGATAGGCATCAAATTGGGAGACTTGATTAAGCCGACGGAAGTCATTGCAGAACCTCCAACTCCCGCCAGGCTTACCGACTAGCACAATGGGGCTGGACCAGGGACTATAACTTTCCTCAATCACACCTAGTTCCAGCATGCGCTTGATCTCAAGCTCCACTTCAGCCCTTTTTGCCTCGGGAAGATGATACGGGCGTTCTCGACAACAACCCCGGCTCTGTCACAATGTTGTGCTCAATCAGAGAGGTCCTTCCGGGTTCTCACTGACTACCTCCCGAACGGCCCGGATAACTGTTTCCAGCTCCTGCCGTTGTCTGGGACTTATTTCTGTTCCACAGTTAAGGCTGTGTGTGTGAGCGAAGAGTGAGCAGGGCTGGCCGGAGGAGGGATCGGGATCCCTGTCCTTCCACGGTTTCAGCAGGTTCACATGATAAACCTGCTCCTTCGGTCGATGATTGGGTTGACTCACAAAATAGTCGACGAGTCCCTTCCTCTACTTAACTTTGTAGGGGCCTTGCCAATGGGCAAGCAACTTAGAGTGGGAGGTAGGCACTAGTGCCATGACCCGATCTCCCGGGTGGAACTCCCGGAGTGAAGTGCATCGGTTGTAGTAACGGACCTGTGCTGCTTGGGCCTCTTCCATGTGACATTTAAGGAGGGGCCGAATCTTTCCAAATCTATCACGTAATTGCGCAATATACCCTAATATGTTTGTAGAGGGGAGAGCCTCTTCTTCCCATCCTTCTTTAAAATATCTAATATGCCCCGAGGTTGTCGCCCATACAGTAATTCAAAAGGGGAGAACCCCGTGGAGGCTTGTGGGACTTCCCGATAGGCAAAAAGGACGAGGGGGAGGAGCTGATCCCAGTTCCTTCCATCCTCGCTGACCACCTTACGCAGCATTTGTTTGAGTGTCTGATTAAACCTCTCCACTAAACCGCCGGTTTGAGGATGATACACCGGTCTTTAAATGCTTTATTTTCAGTAACTTGGCAGACTCTTTGAACGTCTCCGTGGTGAAAGGTATCCCCTGGTCCGTCAAGACTTCTTTGGGAATACCCACACGCGCAAAGACCCCTAGTAATTCCTGTGCGATGGCTTTAGAAGTGTCTGAGCGCAACAGAACAGCTTCAGGGTATTTGGTAGCATAATCCACGAGGACAAGGATGTACTTGTGTCCTCGGGCTGAGGGCTCTAGAGGTCCAACTATATCAACCCCAATTCGATGGAAGGGAATGTCAATCAGGGGAATAGGAATGAGAGGATCACGGTCCTTTCTTGGAATTTGATGCAATTGACACTCTGGATAGGAAGAGCAAAAGTGGCGAATCTCCTTATTGATTCCCGGCCAGTAGAAACAGAGCTTGATCCGCTCCAGGGTTTTCTAGGTGCCCAAATGGCCACCTAGGAGGTGGGCTTGTGCTAACTCGCAGACCTGCCGCCGGAAGGTTCGCGGAACTAGCAGTAGCCTTCTCTCCTGCCCATCATGCATTGCTACTCGATAGAGAAGGTTGTTGTCTAACACAAAGTGAGGACCCTGTGGCATTGACTGGTTAGCGCGCTGGCCTTTGACTAGGACCACTGCATTTTTCGCAAATTTCAGGGAATCGTCACTCCACTGCTCCCTTTTAAAGGAAGCCAGCGTCTCTCTAAATTGGAACCGTAAAAGGGAGAGAGGGTCTGAACCAACCTCAAGGGGCGTGGTTTCCTCTGTCTCGGCGCTGGTTGATGACGTATCAGCACGCAACGGCCTGGGAGTTGCCACGTCACTCAGGGCAGCCGATTCATCTCTCTCTGCCGGCTGAGTACACGGCGTGGAGGCAGCTTGAGACGGCTCATCCCCGTCCATAACTAGGCCCAAGTTAACCCCAGGAGTGGTCTGTGTCTCACTGCTTTTGATGTTAGACCAGTCCCGCCATAGTATCACCGGGTGTGGAGGATCAGGGAGGATCGCCACGGTTAATTTCTGAACTGATCCTCCGTAACTGATGACACAAACGGCGGTCCTGTACCAGTGGGTTTCTCCGTCGACACTGGTAATACTGGTCTACTGGTTGCGGTAGCACAAACCGGTGGGCAACAATGGAAATGTTGCTGCCGGAATCAAACAGAGCAGAAGTTTTATACCCGTTAACGATCAGCATGCCTGTGTGTGGGACCGCCAAAGGGTTTGTCAGAGCACACCAACCCCTCCTCCCCCTCCACCTGCATTCCCCCTCATTCCCAAGTGGTTTGCGCGACCGCGTCTTCGGGACGTCGGCACAAGTTCTGGGTTGTACGGGATCTAGGTTTTGGGACATATTCCAGCTGAGTTCAACCAAGGGACAGTTCAGTTCCCCCAGATTGTGAGGCCGTCATTTGTATTTCTACGAGCTCTATGAGCTCGGCCATGTTTCTGAATTGTTTACCCCAGACTGGCTGGGTGAAGCTCCGGGGTAGTGTGTCCAGAAGCAGGTAGCAAGCCACCTGTTCTATTATCTGCGAAGGCTTGTTTTCCTGTGGCCGTAGCCACTGCCCTACCTTTTCCCATAATGGCCTGGCTTGTTGATGGGTCGGCCACTCTGGGTCAAACCTCCAGTTTTTCAGGCTACTCACCTGCCAGTCTGGGGCACCCCTAGGCGGAAATCGGGGCTCTGGCTTCACAGGGAGGCGGGCACTCTCCTCCGAGAGAGCATAAACAGTCCTCTTTGCCTCCCCCTTCCGAACCAGCCCAATTATGTGAGCCCCTCCCGCACACTCCCTGGCCTGCCTAGGTTGCCTAGTGGAGCATGCCGGGGGTAGAGCCTGTACTGGACCACTCCAAAACACGGGACAGCCTCCCTGCCTGGAAACTCGGCCCCGGTATGCTCCCACCTGGATGTGTTGCAGGTCCTGTCCCCTTCTCTTCCAGGACTTCTCCATCCTGCCAACTACGCCAATGTCACAAAAATGAGACATAAACAGATAAAGGTTTGGGGCAGCCACCCATATAATATGGTATCCTGGCTGCAAAGTCGTTTTTTTTATCAAATAAACAGCACTGATGTGCATACAACTGAGTCCAGAACAAGACTGAGGGAAAAGGGAAAAAGGGCAGGCTTTTAAAGGGGAAGACAGGAAGTGAGGTCATAAGGATCGGGCCCATGTTCTTCAATCATTGGTTTGAGCCCGGATGTGACATCACAGGGGCCGGAGCCGGTAAGGTCTACTCCATTGGCTCGGTCCCAGAAGTGACGTCAAGAGAGCCAGGTGGAATCTCCCAGGAATGGTCTACAGAAGAGGGAGAAAAAGAGTCAGTGCACTCTGCCACATCCCGGCATGCATCAGAACCGCCTTCACTCAAGCCCTTTAGCTGCCTCCCATGCGCACGTGTGTGACAACTGTATATGTAAAGAAAACAATACCTATTCATTGTCTTTCAGTACATATAACTTTTCTAGTTTTTTCACTTCTTAGATTTTTGTTCCAAAACTATGTTTATTGGCCCATTGTTTGTACTCTTTCTCTGGTGTGTCCCACATGACTCATTCAGCAGTAGTCAGCCATTATAATGACATCCCAACGTCTCTGGTACCTTCTTTCCATGTCCTTGATATCCTGGCGAATCTCTAACTTACTCTTCACTCACTGCTCCAAGATTTTCAGAGGAAAATTCCAATTGTGAAACCAAAAAATAAACTTTGAGAGTTTCATGTTGCAAACCAATCCCTTAATAACTTAACTAATATATCTTTTCACAGTTTTGTATAATTTGAATCTTTCTTGTTACCCAAAAACCTAGAAATTACTTCTTTGAATGATATCCAAGCCTGTCATTCCAAGTTGTTCATCGCAACAATCCTTTTTCTAATATCAACTCTGGTGAAAATGCCCACTGTCAATTTAGCCCCAGAAACGTTCAGCACAAATACATAAAACAGGCACGATCTTTAGATAGAGCTCTTAGATAGAGCTCAAATTGTTTCATTAAATCAAGCTTCATATGAAGTGGTGGTAGCAGCACTTTATCTGGATCCACCAAACTTAATGATGTTTTTCACACCAAGTTGTATCTTTTTTTTTTAGCTGGCCATTCCTTCTAAACCAAATGTTGATTCTTGGCTCTGCTGCCCACTCACATGGTGATTTTGAATGCCCTGACTGGTGATCCAGCAAGATACACAACTTTCAGGTGTGCACATGTGTACAAATGGTGCTATTGTAGTTACTTTTCTCAAGAAAGTCCCTCAGTTGTATTGTTAGTGAATTATTAATGCCGATAATGCAGCCAGAAGGGTTTTTTTTTAATGTAATGTAAATACTATTTAATATTTGATCTATGCATAATGGATTACAGAGGGAGCTCCAGTAAGATAGGTGACCTTTTCTCTTCTTGCTTTCATTTTTAATTTTTATGTTTATGAATATTCATTAATTTACATGATATAAATTCAGTAGCAGGAGAAGCGAGTTGGTGTTGCAAGTCCAATACACTGTCTTAAGTTTTTATCATTTATATTGCAGATCTCTTTGGCTGGATAGGCTCCAGCTTCCTGGGGACCCTACCCTGGATAAGTGGGTTAGGAAAATGAGTGGTTTGATGGATCTCTTTTGCCATCAGTAGAAGCTATCAGATGTGCAAATGTGGAAAATATGCAAGTTGAGATATCCTTTCTCAATGTAAATTTGAAAGAATTTGTTTATTAGTAAGTGAGGTAATATATATATTTCTCTGTTTTAAGATTGAGGATTTTGAAAATTTACTTATCAAATGATTGTACAGCCAGCCATTCAAGATACAGTTAAGTCCATAAGTATTTGGACAATGATACAATTTTCATAATTTTGGCTCTGTGTGCCACTGTAATGGATTTGAAATGAAGCAATCAAGATGTGATTAAAGTGAAGACTTATTCAGCAAATGCATTGTATAAGCCATATAGAAAAGACATCCATTTTTATACATGCCCACACATTTTCATTGACTCAAACGTATTTGGACAAACTAACATAATCATGAATATACTGATCATTTTCAATATTTGGTTGAAAATCCTTTCCATTCAATGACTGCCTTAAGTCTGGAACCCATGGCCATCTCCAAGTGCTGGGTTGCTTTGCCAGGCCTTTACTGCAGCTGTCTTCAGGTGCTGCTTGTTCATTGGACTTTTCGCCATCAGTTTTGTCTTCAGCAAGTGAAATGCATGTCCAACTGACTTGGCTGTTGAAGAATATTCCACTTCTTTGCTATGAAAAGCATTTGGTTTGCTGTCACAGTAAGTTTTGTCTCATTGTCCATCTGTATAATGAAGCGCCATCCTATCAGTTATTTTATTTTTTTTTTATTTCACCTTATACAATTTATCGTATTAGTAATTTGTTAGTTTTCGCATATCCCTTGGGGTCAGAGCGCAGGGTCAGCCATTGTAAAGCACCCCTGGAGCAATTGAAGGTTAAGGGCCTCCGCCCTAGTTTTGCAGCATTTGTTTGAATCTGAACAGACAGTATAGCCCTGTGCACTTCAGAAATCATCCTTCAACTGTTGTCATATCATTAATAAACACTAGTGACCCAATTCAATTGGCATGCCTATGCCACTGCACTGCCTCCACCATGTTTCACAGATGATGTAGTATGCTACCGATCATGAGCTATTCTTTCCATTCTCCATACTCTTCTCTACCCACCATTCAGGTATACATAGATGTTAATTTCATCTGTCCAAAGAAAACTGTTCCAAATCTGGACTGTTTTTTTAAAGATATTTTCTGACAAAGTCTAATCTGTCCTTTCTTTGCTTGAGCTTTGATTACTATGTAATAAATTTGCAAACCTTTTCGAAAACATGCTTTCACTTTGCCATTATGGGTAATTGAGTATAGACTGATTGGAAAAAGTAGAAAGATTTTACATCTAAAATTCAATTTCCAAAGCAAAAGCAGTGTGCAGAAAGTGGAGGGGTCTGAATACTTTTGAGTCTACTGTACATACAAAGTGTGTTGGAAGATGTGTCCACAGGTATTCCTCCTCACCATGTCAATAGCATCTAAAACCCTTAATGTCAGGAAACTCTCTTTTTTCCCCATTGGTACTTCCCCTATCAAATAATGACTACTGATGTTTCAGCAGTATGGAAAAAAAAAATAAAGACTAGGACAACTTTAAGGGAATATGGACTGTGCCACCAGGTGGTTCTTCCCTTGAGCTATTATTTTGTAAAAGCCCAGCTGGCAAGAAGTTGACAGAGGGCACCCCAAGTTTTCACAGGGTAGAGTTAAGTTCCACAAAAGATTTGCCGACATGAGAGCGAGGGAAGGAGAGGGTTTGCTCTGGGATGGTTTCCACACTTCTGTTTCTCTTGGTAATCTGCATTCAAACCTCAGCCTTGTCACCTTTTCCCATGCCTGCGTTTGCTGTCTTTTGGTACTTCAGCTGACAATGTAATGAATCACTCAAGTTCAAAAAATGGACAGGTAGAGAAGTACCAGAGGTGTTAAGAAGTAAACTTTTGTATTGTGGGACTGTTCACTAACTTTTAATTAACAGATGCAAATGAATAAAATGTGTGCTACTTCTGTATGTTTTTTTTTGTGCTTTTGTTCAGTTTCAAACCTCCCATATGCCACTGATGTGCTAATAGGTTGACTGGTGATTCCAAATTGGCCCAGTTTGAGTGTAGGTGTGTGCATGAGTGAGTCCTAAGATGGATTGTCGCTCTTTCCAGGGTTTGGCCTAATGTCGCTAGGACAGGTTCTGGCACCATGCAACCTTAAGTTACATTAACCATGTTTGAGAACGTTATCCTTTTTAGTTTTATTCATGTAAGTAGAGAAAAGCCAAGCAAAATGACACCTTTTATTGGCTAACTAAAAAGATTACAATATGCAAGCTTTCGAGGCAACTCGGGCCCCTTCTTCAGGCAAGATGTAATGTTTATTCATATAAAACCAAAGTTGGTGGACTGCATTGTGGACTCAGCAAGATTGGACCCAGGTTTGATTTTCTGATTTTCCTTCCCACAGTGTCTTTCCACTGTTCAACTACATTTTACTTTGTCTAATGGCTCTAAATAAGCCCCATTGTGAGTGTCGGCATGTGTAAAAGTGTGTTCTATAACGGGGGTTTGTACTTTGAACTTGTTGCTGCAGGAATGGGCTCCAGCTCCCGACAAACTTGACCCAGGCAAAAGCAAATTATTAAAATGACCGGCAGATCTACCCATCTAATGAAATATGAACGTAGCCAGGCAGTATTTGGCACAAGGAAGGTAAACAGGGTGGCTGGCAGTCTGTTACAGACACTCTCACAAGGGCGGTGAAGAGTCATCAGTTAGCCTAAAATGCGTGTCTGTGAGGGAGAAAAAAAAAAAAACTGCACTACATAAAGAAAAGCTCACAGAAACAGAGAGGGCATGCAGACTCCACAGAGACAACAAACAAGCAGTGATTTGAACTCCAGGCTCTGGAGGCACCTGCCCTGCTGCTCTGCCCTCTAGTGGAAGCTATTTCATCTTTTTTGAGCTGTAATTTTTTTTTTTCACTGTAAGTGCTTTGTAGCAGAAATTTGTATTAAAAAATCTGGTCTTTATAATGGGATAATCCCTTCTGATTTACAGAGGTTTTGCCAGCCATTTGTTTTCATTGCCCACTTATTGAATTCAAGGTTGCAGAGATAGGAGACTACCCTGATGACCCTGAGTAAAAGGCAGAAACAAACCCTGGAATGGATGTATGTACTGTATGTACTCCTTCATTCACCCAATCTACAGTAAAGTCGCCAATGAACCTATCGCAGACATATTTGGGATATGTGAGAAAGACAGACAGACACAAGGGTTATGCACCCCCCCTTCATATAAACACTTGACGGTATTTTGTCAAGATCAACATTTTTTGAAAAGGGCAACTCATTTCAGCCCAACATACAAAGTGCTGCCCAATCTCTTTCATCACTGAGGGTCTGTATAACCACAGAGGAAAACATTGGTGGGGGGTGGGCTGTGCTTCTCATCAAAAATGACAGGCAGGCAACAGCTAGTCATCTGGAGTCCCATTTAAAAATAGCAGCAGGCACAGGAACAGAGAACGAGAGAGAGGGAGAGAGAATTGGCAGGGCCTGCGTGATGGCTGCAGCTTGTGGTCAGTTTATGGAGTTTCACCAAATTCATGGAGCCAATGTGAAGATTGAAAAGATGGGCACTCGTGCCACCCGAGTACAGAGCTTTGCCGATGGAATCTGCTTTAGCAAGTGCCCCTTGGCTCCTGGGGAAATCTTTCTGGTGGAGATTGAGGATAAGGAGCTAGGCTGGTGTGGTCACTTACGAATGGGACTAACTAGTCATGATCCCAGAGCTTTGGAGGCAGTTCCAGAGTACTCTCTCCCAGATTTAGTAAGCATGGGACAGAGCTGGATCTTTGCCATCACCAGAAATCATAACAGGGTGCTTTCAGAAGATGATGGTGAGGATCTGAGTCCTTCAGCTATCCACAGTTCTAAAAGCTTCTTCACAGATGCCTACCTTCACGTGGATAACATACGAATTCCTCGGGACAAGCTGGTGGGGCGCAGTCGGCCTGGAAGATTTAGCCACATCCTGGATGACCTCTACAAAAGCAATACGTTACCGCCAACTGCCCGCAGGAGTAGGATTGGGGTAATGTATGTTCCCAAAGGGCAGGAGACTGCGGACATGCACATTATAATCAATGGGGAAGACATGGGGGCGAGCGCCAAGGGAATTCCTACCAAGGAGCCACTTTATGCTGTAGTGGATGTGTTTGCAGCAACCAAAAGTGTGGGCATCATTCAGGTGGAGTATGGCTGTGAGTATCCTATCTGCCTTGTGGTGGGGGGTGTTTGTGTTCAGTTGATGTCTCATCCGTCCCTCTCTTTGTAAATTTACCCAGGATCTTATAAGGTATTGATTGCACCCAGCTCATACAATAAAATTAAATAGAAGTTTTGTTCATTCAAGCAAATGTTACCCTTCCTGATGTCCTGTATAATATAACAGTCTCTAATTCTTTTTAATTTCAGTTCCCTCACTGCAGACCCTCTGTCGACAGACCATCCAAAAACATATTGTGCACCGCATGGCAATCGACTGGTTGGATCTGCCTGAACTGCTGAAGCATGTGTGCAAATACGAGTGACTGAAGGTACCTAGCACATGGCGTGCCTATAAAAGGCTGAGTGATATGCACTGGCCACCAGGGAGAGATTCTGCTTGAGCTAATAGTGGTGCACAATCTGGATGGGTTAATGACTAGAAATGAGTACCAAGTGACATTCCACGCTCTTTCTCATTCATATCTGCATTGTGCCCTTCTTTCTTCACTTCTTTCACCTCTATTGTGAGGTTGTCCCTCCTTCTAAAATGTGGGATTGTCCTAGTGTCTGCTGATGGATTTTTTTTTGGAAACAAACCTGACCAGTCTTTTTCTTTTGAAGGATAACACGGATGTGTTGTGAAGAGGACACACTTGACCTCACATGACTGGCTGTTTTTATGGCTTAACTTTTCCTAGGCATTAATAAATATCAGTCTGTGTAAAATGATGAAGTTACTGCCTCTGTAGATTCCCACCTCAAGCTGACCAGACAACACTGCTGGCTTACAAAACATTATTATCCTAAAATAGCTTTTGCTTTATATTGGACTTTTCTAGTCACAATTTCAACAGGTCGGGTACAATCTTATACATTTACATCATATTTTACATTTACATTTACCTTTATTTACAGTAATTAGGAGACAATAAGCGACTTGCAAAAGAGCTCAACATACGCGAGCAGACATCAGTCTGGGGCACTGCTTGGGTGCAAATGTTACAGGGCAAGGGTACAAAATTGATCACCGTAAGTGAAGAGCTCAGAACAAAATACAATTTGGTTTCAAAATCCTAAGAGTTAATGTCAGTTAGACAGAAGATCACCAAACAAGAGAATCTTCAAACTCTAAAACACATTGAGGGAGTCGGAAGTTCAAACAGTTGTGGGCAGCTTGCTCCACCAGCTAGGAGATACACATGAAAAGAGTCTTAATGTAGATTTAACCCCATTCAGAGATGGCATCACCAGACACCATTCATAAGCAGATGTGAGTTGTTGAGAAGGAGCATTGAACCTCACAAGTGCCTTCATATATATATAAGTGCTGATCCATTGACTAATCTATAGGCAAGCATCAAGGATTCAAACTTAATACATGGCTCTACATGGACCCAATGTAGTGATCTGAAGAATGAAGTGATGTGTGCCCACCTTGGCTGGTTGAACACCAGATGTGCTGATGCATACTGAATAATCTACAGTGGTTTAGTCACCAGGGGTTGTGCTGCCCGCTCCTTCAGGTATGGTCTAATCTTGAAGATATTGTATAGAGTGAGTCTGCAAGATCAAGAGACTATAGCAACATGATCCCTGAAGGATAGCTGGTCATCGATCCTCACACCAAGGTTCAGACTTGGTGGGTGTTTGTGATAATGAGTCAAGCTGAACTGAGATGGGGTACTGGACAGACAGATGAGCTGAGATAACAAGAAGGTTGAGCTGGGGATGGTACTCCTTCACCTACAGTAGGTTGCTATATCAGTGAGACATGCAGAGATCCTAGCTCATACCATGTGGTTCTTTGTAGGGAACTACAAGTACAGCTGCGTGTAATCAAGAAAAACCATGGGACAATTAAATTGGGTCACCCTGACTTTTAGGAGATGACAGTACATTTTTAATAAACTGGGCCAATTTATTCCACACTCGTTAGCACATTTCTTGATTTTCACATTTAGATTCACTTTGTGGGTTAATCTGGGTCAGTACATATTTTAATATAGCTTTGTAAATTAGCCATCATTAGTTATTTTTTATTGGAAATGCCAAACATGCATCAATTGACTTGATTCTTGTGCATCACAGCACGTTCTACACTGGATTTTGAAGGTTATGAGTTATAGCTATGTCTACTTTGTAGAAAGCCAGATGTGAAGCAATTTTCTGTCTGCTGTTTATTCTATTATTAAGTTGAAGTATTTCAAGCTCAAGTATCCAAGTGGTTAGCATTGTTCTTTCACAGGTCTAAATCCTGGATTCACTCTGTGTGTGGTGTTTGTACATTCTCCTCATGTCTACCTTAGTTTTTCTCTCATGGCACTAGTGTGTTGAACATGGATTAGACATGCAAGTATGAATTTCTCCATACTTTGTACAGGTGACTATACTACTACATCCCAAAGATGCATGTTTAGGTAACTGGCTGGACTAAATCAGCTGAATGTGAGAGCCTTGGGGATGTGTGGGTAAGTGTGTGGGTCCCAAAAATCAGTTGGCACCCTATGCAGGGCTTGTCCCTGCCTTGCCCACAGTGTTGCCTACCACTTCAAAAAGGTTGAGTGTTAGATGGTAGATATGTGAATTTAAACTGGAGGTACTTAATAATAATTATAATAAGTTAATTTCATACATTCAAGGACACTTTACAATTCAATAAACACATTAACAAGACAATAGAAATTACATACAAGAAAATGAATAATACTCATTGAAGAGATGTGTTTTTAACAGGATTTTGAAATGAATAATAGATTTTTCCTCAAGAAGGATTACTTCTTATCACTCAACCCAAGGTTGGTTCCTGTCAAGTGTCGAATGCTCCTAGGATAGGCTTTCAAACTTCTCAGCTAATGGCAGATGGATGTTTCTGTCATTTGTGCCAACTCTGTCCATGGGCTTGCTGTATTGCACAGAGGGTACGTGTCTGCTTTTTGGAGTATTTTTGTCCCATTTACTGTTGATTCAGGTCTTGTGTTTTGCATTGCTAACATAAGCTGTAGTTTCCATAGCTCAGGAGAGAAAAGAACTGCTAAAGAAAATGCATAGAGGGATGGCTGTGACTCTAGAACCCAATAAATACAGATTTTGAAATAGCAATGTTGCAGATAGTATTCCACCCAAAAATGACATTTTTATATGTTACCCCATGTGATTTGTAATGATAGCCAGAAAAAAAATCTCATGTTTTTATTGATAACGAAGATAAAAAAAAACGTACAGTATGATATAATGGAAGTCAATAGTGGCCAGTGCTGTATATCAGCAAGCAATATGGGAAATGTCCATAAAAATACAGTTTTCTGTTCACAACATGGAAAGCACACACAATTTTTTGCTAAATATTGTTTAAGCAACACTTCAGGAAAAACCAGCAAACATCATAAACAGGAAGCATATTTATATAATGCTGAGCTTTTGAATTGAAAGTCCACCTCTCCCCCTCATTCATTGGCTAAGAGTCCTGTCTTCATTACATGACTGCGGTTTCTGTTTATGATGTGTGCTGTTTTTTTCCCTAAGTATCTAGTAATTTTGTAACCAAAAAATGCAGATGTAGTGCACGTTGTGAGCAACTGCTTAACTGAAAAGTGAGATTTTTCATATCGTTTGCCATTGTACAGCAGTGTTCAACATTGGTCTCCATTACTGTTTATCACACTTGTTTATCTTCATTCTCCACAAAAGCATGAAATTAAAAATTTTGCTTTGCCATCACCACAAAACACATAAGGTAAGTAGCATAAAATAATACCATTTTTTGGAAGGATATTGTTTATTGGATGACCTCCACCACATTTGGGTTGCAATTATTGAACTTTTTGCATTATACTAAGCTTAAAGATTATGATTCAATAAGTACAAAAACAACGCAATCAAATACAAACAGTCAATGCAAACTCTCCTAAAGAATAATGTTAGGAATTACAAAAATTACAATCAGTACCCCCACCCCTAAAGTTCAGAAAGCCAAATGAACAAAAGGCCCCTTATGAAGCAGTTCCTCACACACTTCAAAAATCAAAAGAAGAGCAGAACTGAGGCAGAGGCTCAGCAGACAATTTTAGATTTAATGAATTCCTGCCAAGTCCTGAAAACAGCTTTGCAGGGTTCCTTGTAGGAAAATTTGCATTTTCTTTTAGATAATAATAATAATAATAAATCACTTTCCCATTAAGTTATAGAAAGTGGATTTGGATTTTTCCATTTGAGCAAAATAAGTCTGCATGTGAGCAAAATAATATCAGAGACCACAAAAGAAGTATTGCAGTATAATCTTATCCCATCTCTTATTATTCCAAATAATGCTATTAGGAGATTTGGGGAGATTGTAAAACCAAAACCTTATGGCTAATAAGTGAGTATTCACTACAAAAACAGAGTGTGTGCCGACATCGTTAACAATAAAGATTCCGTTCCTGATAGATTTAACTTTGAGAGGTGTGTGTGATGTCCAATTTTAAGATCAATAGGCTATATGCGCAAGGTAGTGCCGACTGACGTACTTTCGAGGAAATCTCGGCCAGCTCGGTCGCTTCTGTTGTCCATACTGCAGTCGTGATTTTTGTTTAGTGGTGAGAATATCAGAGAAAAAAGAAGTTTATGTTTTAGCGTACAAACAGCTCTGTAGCTGAATATTGTTGTGAACCTTTATGTCGAGCTTCCAGTAAGTAGGTACTTTGTTTTTCCAGTGTAGAAACAATCTAAATGGATCACCGCTATTTGAAAAGAGAGCTTTACAATTAGTCCCCATACCTGTATTTGTTGTTAAAAAAAGAGGATTTTCGTGAGCCATGGGTCTGAGACAAGGTGGCGACTGTTGAAGAACGGAGCAGTTCTTTAAAACTTTTGACTTTTTCAAGGCTGATATATTTTGTAAGAAGTCACATCCCGCCTAAACCACGTTTCATTCTTACTGTAATCTAACTAGCCTAGTTTGTTGGAAAACCCGCACATCTGTCAAACCTGACTGCAACTGAGTCAGCGTCTCACTCATTCTCCTGCACAGTGCGACGTTCACTCGCTCTTTCTCTATCTCTGTTCTTACTCAAGGCTGTCACCTTTATTTTGGGATCCTTCGGGTACCACACACCTAATTCTCAGGGTGACTTTTTCTTCCAGACCTCAAATTTAACAAACAAGTTAACTCGGTTGTCAAAGCAGCTTTTCCATCTTATAATAATCTCTAAGATTTAAGTCAATATGATAATTTTCTTATTTAAAGAAAGTGATCCATGCATTTATATCTTCTCATTTAGATTATTCTAACATTTTGTGTATGGCATTAGCTGATGATCGTCTTCAGTTAGCATGGATTCCTGCGACAAGATTATTAATCATATCACTCCAGTTTTAGCTTCCCTTCATTGGCACCCGGTTTGGTTTAGGGTTCATTTTAAAGTACTACTCTTCGTTTTTAAACTTTTAAATGACTTGGCTCCAACTCCGCCACCATGCAGGTTATTATAACATCATCAAGTCAGGTATGTGCCTCGACCCCCATTAGAATTTAAAGGGGGTCGTGCCTTCGCAGTAGCTACACCAACGAGCAGCCAATGTTTGAACTGCTCCTTCTACTGCTATTTTAAAATGCTGACCTAAAACACACCTTTTCCATTCGCTTTTTAGTGTGTGTGTTTGTTTTTTGTTTTAACGTGCCTACATGCAGTATGCTTATGATAGTATCATTTCGTAGCTTTGTTGTCCTTCTGCTTGCCTTCTATCTCTTATTATGTACAGTACTTTCATCAACACTGTATTGTTCTTAAATGTGATTAAATAAAACTGGGGGGCTCTGCCGCCTGTTCGCTTTGCTTGCCAACCTCCACTAGCCACGTCGCGGATCTGCTGCTTGCAGATGAGGAGGCGGATGTACAATTTAAACAGATTGTTATTTTCATGAGAATTGTTACATATGCATAATAGCATTAACTATTTTACATTACAGTGAGTAATTAACCATAGTAGAAAATAGTAAAACGTAATAAATTGAAATAAAATTATGTTTCATGTTGCGTTAAAGGTATTTGTTGCATTATACATTTTTGTTTTGTTTGGTTTTGAAATTAACACGCAATTAACACTTTTTAAACTTACACTTTTACTGTAAAACTTCAGTAAAAACAATTTCTTGAATTAACTTTTCGTCAATATCGCATTGAAGTTTGATTCCGTGTTTGGACTTAAATCGTGACATTGCACCGTATAACTGCCGGTGAGTGAATATCATTTTTCTCTCTAATAAATAAACTGACTTTTTCAAATGTTTGTCCCTGTGATTCGTTAATTGTTATAACAAAAGCTATTCTAACTAAAAATTGTAAATGTTTTAATACGAATGGCATATCAAGATCTCCTTTGGTGTCTAATGTTATTCGTGTCTTTCAGAATTGACTTTAAAATTCTGCTTATGGTTTATAAAGCCTTAATAATCTCGCTCCATCTTATATATCAGAATGTCTGACACCTTATATTCCAAATCGTAATCTTAGATCATCAAATGAGTGTCTCCTTAGAATTCCAAAAGCTAAACGTAAAAGAAGTGGTGAGGCAGGCGACCTTCTGCTGCTATGCACCTAAAATCTGGAATAGCCTGCCAATAGGAATTCACCAGGCTGATACAGTAGAGCAGTTTAAAACACTGCTGAAAACACATTACTTTAACATGGCCTTCTCATAACTTCACTTTAACTTAATCCTGATACTCTGTATGTTCAATTCATCATAATAACTATTCATAGTGGCTCTAAAATCCATACTGACCCCTACTCTCTCTTCTGTTTCTTTTTCCGTTTTTTTTTGTGGTGGCGGCCTGTGCCACCTCCACCTACTCAAAGCTTCATGATGCTCCATCATTGATGGACTGAAAGCCAGAAGTCTACGTGACCATCATCATCAAGTCCTTCCGTGAGAACCCTAATTACAAAGAGGACTGTTTCATTTATGTTAGGTAGACTGGGGACTGGGTGGTCTCGTGGTCTGGAATCCCTACAGATTTTATTTTTTTTCTCCAGCCGTCTGGAGTTTATTTTTTGTTTTTTCTGTCCTCCCTGGCCATCGGACCTTACTCTTATTCTATGTTAATTAATGTTGACTCATTTTAATTTCTTACTATGTCTTTTATTTTTCTATTCTTCATTATGTAAAGCACTTTGAGCTACATTTTTTGTATGAAAATGTGCTATATAAATAAATGTTGTTTTGAAATATGTACTACGTTACCTTTCTTGTCGCCGGTTAAAATTTTACATGTCAGAATTTTTCGACCAACTTTGAATACAACTAATCTTGTCCTATTGCATAGCCCATTACTCATACATAAATTACGCAATGACATTGTGTTACATCTGTCTTTCAACAGTAATTCGACTAGACTGGACAGTGTTAACGGTTGTAGATATTCTACATATTGATGTTTTCCGCACCATCACTGTTTCAGCACAGTCTATTAATAAGCATTTAACCAATTTGCAGTGTAACCGATCGTCAATTTTCACGTTAATTTATTTGAAATCATCGCTTCTTGGTGCTAGGATTGCCCATGTACTCATTTCTTCTGTTGATAACCCTTTGGGATAAAATTCTTTAATAAGATTTGGACATAATACGTCTTCTTTGATTGGGCACTTAAAGTGAGGAAAAAATATAAATTTATAAGAGCTGAGAGCACAGGAACTGTGTCTGACAAAAGCATTCACACGAATGAGAGGTGAGAGGACTGTTGTTGAAAATGGTTGAGGGGACGGCGGGACTTGACAAAATCTCTTGGCAATAGTCTCGTCTCAAGATTTTCTTTTAAAATAGAGAGATTTGTTTGCTTTCTTCACGTACCCTTACTGGCACGAGTATGCAGATTGAGGACCACTGATTTATATTTTAAGGCCTTTCAAATGTTGCATCGAAAAAGCTGGATTGTAAAAACCAAAACTGTGTTATCACGACAAATCGGTTCAACTGGCGGAAAAAAAATTGACATGCAGGTGTTTCTCATGAGCTATGGAGCGTAGTCAGCTCAGTGTGTTTATGTAGTGCCCTCCATAATGTTCCGCCGTGGTGCTGTTGTGCTATGTCACATTATTAAGTATCTTTGCTTTGTAATTCGACTTGGATAAAGGTATCTACCAACTAAATAATAATTATAATAATAATAATGATGATGGCTCACTGCGGTGGACTGGCGCCCTGCCCGGGGTTTGTTTCCTGTTGCTTGGATTGGCTCGTACAGACCCACTTGACCCTGTAGTTCGGATATAGTGGGTTGGATAATGGATGGATGGATAATGGCTCAATTGATATTGCAAAAAGCAACTTCGTGCACGCTAGCATTTTAGCAATGAACGCAGCAGCAGTTACTGCCCTGTACGTGCGTGACCTCCTGTCATTGAACAGCAAGCTGTACGATGAGCATTAAATAATTAAAAATTCAGGTTTACTACCACACTTTAAGATGGGGTCAATTTCTAAAGCACGTGCACCGTGCTTTCAACACAAACCACATTTTAAGGTTTCTAAATCTTCTATTTGCGAATGAAGCTTGCCCTAAAAACCTAACGTGTTCTCGAATTGCTCGACTTTATAGACACTATTAAATTACCATCTCCTTTTACGGTTTACTTGGCATGTTGGCAGTGGCATAGCTATGGGGTGGGCGGAGGGGAGGTCCGCCCCGGGCGGCACATTTTTGGGGGCGGCATTATTGGCCAAAAGGCTCAGTACAATTCGTGTGTAAGCAGCAGGGTTCGGAAAAATATCAGATATGAAAAAAGTCAAATTCTCTAATTTTTCACCACAAATGCTTGAAAAATAATGTTCAGACTGTCCTTCTGCATCAGACACTGCAGCTGAAATTTATGAGGAAATGACAAAAATAAACATAACACCGATAATAATTTCTAGGAAGATAATCAACTAATTTACAGTTTATAATTTCGTTTCGTTATTAATCCGAATGCGTTCTTGCTCTGCGCAGAAAACATCCCCACCTATCACTTGTACCCTACTTTGGTTCTGGTTTTCGTAGCGTAATTAAACTAATAATTAGAACACGGCTTATCAGATCGTCTATACTATATTCTTGTCTAGTTGATGCTTATAAATATATTATAAATAATATAAATTATTGTTTTTTCTTTATATATGAATGAATCTATGCAAAATATGTCTTAATTTTTCTCTATACGTCATTTTTTAATTTTCTGTTTAAATAGTTTATCATACTGCGGTGGGTTGGCACCCTGCCCAGGATTGGTTCCTGCCTTGTGCCCTGTGTTGGCTGGGATTGGCTCCGGCAGACCCCCGTGACCCTGTATTCGGATTCAGCGGGTTAGAAAATGGATCGATGGATGGATAGTTTATCATATTCAGATATGTTGGATGGGGGCAAATTGAAGCACCGCCCCGCTCAGAGCGGCACGAACTCGAGCTACGCCACTGCATGTTGGTGTACTTGCACTTGCTTTATCAACTCTGATCTTATTCTACGATTTATGATCACGCCAGTAAACAAAGTTTCTTTTTTTCGTTTGAAAGTCCTTCCTATTTCACCCAAGAAGTAGAATCGGTCACCACAAAAGTGAGGCTCTTGATCCCCTTCCCCGTGTCTGATTAATTTGATAAATGTGCACTCAAACTCGGTTCTAACGCGAATGCTCAGAGACTACAACCCATTCAGCGCACTGCAGTGCAGTTTCGTGGAGAGTGGCAGCTCGGGATGAACTTCGTTTCTATGGAAACTCCAAACAAAATATTCAACATCGCTGCCGCTCCCGGCAATGGCCTTTTCGACTGAACGAAGAACCCAAAAGAAAAGTCCGAAAGGAGAACGCAGACCGGGTTTTCCGCAGTCCAGTCTTAAGGTCCACCTTGAGGAGACGGGCGAAGCGTTCACCGTTCGGAAATGCCGCGGAGACACGACCGTCAAAGAGCTCAAAGAGGGCCTGGAGCTGCTGGCCGGAGTGCCCATGAACTTACAGAGGTTGTGCTACCTGGACCGAGGTGACCGGGGCTGTGGAGCGGAACACAGAGGGCAGCGCAGGGAGGCCAGTCGTACATAGATTGAGCGTGTAAATGCAGACACATTAGAGAGAAAGATGACTTAGGAGAGTAGATAGAAAAGAATGGATGGATCCGTGAAAGATACAGAAAAGTGAGGTTGGGGGTCCAAAGGACATAGGATTTCAATTAACTGAATGGGGCTGTTGGTGATAGCGGGGATATTTACCTCACATGGTACACTCTAATGCAATCACATGTACATCGCCTGTAATAGGCACAGGAGCATGGGGACTTTAATTGTGAAGGGAGATTAGGACAGGAGAACAGAAGGCATGTGGATGTGGGACACTGAAATGATCCAAAGGCAGCAGTGTGCTTACTGAATGTATGGCAATGACAAGGCTTGAAGTTCGCACTTGAGTTTTCTCTCTCTTAATTCACCCTGCAGGAGACTTGCTCTCAGATTCAACTCTCCGCTTCTATGACATTGTGCCAGGTGGGACCGTAACCCTCAAGGTGTGGCACTATGATGGCTACCAGAAGCTAGTGAAAGCTGCAGCAGAAGGAGACGTCCATCTGGTGGGTATTTAAAGGCTACAAGTGTAGGGATTGCCTGTTTCCAAACGTTTGGAGGGTATAACCATAGTGATTTACCCATGCTGGTAGGCATAATCCTCCAAAATCCCAGGGAGTGGTTCACAATCATCCCTCGAGGTGTTAGAAGAACACTGGCACTATGAACTTAAAGCTCAGTTGTAGCATTTTTCACTTACCTGACTTGCATTCATGCAATAATTTGGATGTTGTACCATAGACAGGGTGGCCTGCTAGCAATAAATGTCGTGTTGTTCCATCTCAGTGCTCAGGCACTCGCTTACTAATAATGGTTCTTTACGGAGTTGTGTGGCTCCATGATGAATGTTTGCTTGACAAAGCCCCATTTCATTATGGGAAGGGTGGTTTGCATTTCAAGCTGGTCCTCTTTATGCTTTTGAAAAAAAATCCTAACGTGTAGGAAAAAAAAACCTGAAATCTTTCACGTATGATATACCTAGAAGGACACTAACAGATTAAGGAAACCTGGACTTGGCCTGTGTTACTGTACTGTATATGCAGCAAAAGCAATTTTAAAACCAGGAACTTACTGGGATTTTATAAATCTATTCATGGTTACTTACAGTATGGAGTCTGTTACGGATATAAATAAATAAAGATTCTTTCTGGAACCTTCATGTGGACGGGTCCTTTGGAAACAAAAAATGGCTCCCCTATGGCATTTCCGTGACACCATTTTAATGGTGCCCAATTTGAGGTCCTTGTTGGGATGCTTCCTTTGTGTAATGTGTTTGTTTTTTATTTGAATTATAAGGAAGATCCCTCTACTCAAATAAATGTTGACTGACACCTTAACCATGGCTGGTGTTTGCCTTGTACCCAATACTACAGTGGCCGATTTCTGCTGCCTGAACGTTGTACTGGTTAACTCGGGTATGTCTAGATAGAGGACTGTCTTCTTTAGTGTTTTTGGTGCCTTTTTCCAGAAAATTTGTCCATTCATACATTTTCAAGGTCTCTTACTTGAGTGAAATTACAGGGGAGCTGCAATGCAAGAACGGGGTACCAGATGGCTCCCCCACACTCGTATAAACACTTTTGTCTGGGGTATGGAGAGACCAATACAGTGGGGAGATCATGCAAACTTTGCCCAGACTAACCTGGGAACGGAAGCCGAAAGGCTAACCGCTGCATCACCTTCTTGAATCTGTAAATTAAAAAAAATCTGCCAAATAAAGATATGTAAGCAAGAGTCACTGGGTCAGTAGGCAGGGGACTCATGGAGGTCTTAACTGAATTTGCTTTTTCTATATTTCCGAATGTCTCGCCATACCATGTGCACCTCAGATGAGGTCGCCCACCTGAAGCGAAGTATGTTTGGGCCTCATCACTACTTTGATGGGAGACCATCTAGGACAGGGGTGTCGAACTCCAGGGCTGGAGGGCCAAAGTGACTGCAGGTTTTCATTCTAACCCTTTCCCTAATCAGCAAGCAGTTTTCATTGCTAATTAACTCTTTTTCCCTTGATTTTAATTGCTTTGTTTTTAAGGACTCAGTCCTCTCAAGTGATTCTTTTCTTCATTAAATGACAGCCAAAAAGAAATGAGACATGAAACGAGCCAACAGATGACCAGCTAAACTGGGGTTTCAAACTCCAACCAATTTCACTCCAATCACTTTCTTAATGAGAAGCCGATTCTTGCTGTTAATTAAACTCATTATTGAATTCCATGGCTTGTTGCTGCTCTCATTCTGCTACAGCAGACATTTCCAAAATTGTTGATTTTCTGTTTTTTCTCAGAACACCGTCAAAATGTTCTGGTGACCTGAGAGATCAAACCTTACCGAAATCTCCTCCTTTCTTTATTTTCAGATATTGCGTGGTGGGCACGGGTGAGCTGGTCATGTGGTGGCTTGGTTTGTGTCTCACTATTTTTGGCTATTAATTAAGGACACAGATACAACTAAAGGGTCAGAGAGAAGTTAATTAAAATTAAGACAAAAGAAGTTAATTAGTAGCAAAAACTAGTCCCTAATGAAGAAGATGGTTAGAATGAAAACCTGCAGCCGCTGAGGCCCTCCAGGACCGGCGTTCCACACCCGTGATCTAGGAGAAGCTTGGGTTGCTGCTGAGGGGCTTTTACCCTCTGGTCTATGTATGGAGCCTAACGCCTCAGTGTAGTGACTGGGACACTGTGCTGTATAATGGCAGCGTCCTCTGGATGAGACATAAAGCCAAGGTCCTGACTCTCTGTGGTCATAAAAGATCCCTGGGCATCCTTCGTAAAGGACAGGGTATATCCCAATGTCCAGGCTGAATTGCTCTCCATGGCCTAGTCATTCTGCCCATCCATCATCCCCTTTCTCTAATTGGTGCTCTCTCTCTCTCACCATTACACTACCTAACAGCTCATGATGGTAAGTGTTGAGGCGCAGAAATGGCTGCCGTCGCATCATCTAACTTGGTGCTATACTATAATGGTGTTTGAAGTGGCTCTCCACTTACTATAAGTCCTTTGAGTAGCGAGAAAAGAGCTATTTAAATGTAAAGATTTATTTATTATTATTATTATATTTTGCTTTGTTTCCTGACCACTAGCTATCTGCTTTAGGAGTGACTCCAGACACGTCCTATGCTACCCCCAATTCTTCCCGGATGAGTGGACCACAGTGGACTTCATGGATTGCTGAAAGGGCCGCAGTTGCTCTGTATGTTGCTGCCCACCGTGGACACCAAGATGCTGTCAAATTCCTTCTGCAGCGTGGTAGGCCTAGCTCGTCATTGAATATATGAAAATAAAAAACAAGTTCTTTACCATGCACATATTGTACATATGAGATCCTTACTTGCTGGTCTCCAGCAGCTTAGTGACAATAGTATAACATCAACACCACACCATGCATCCTAAATTGCTGTTACAATATGTGCATGGCATGTTACATCTACCAAAGTTTCTTTTCCCACCTCAAATTGACTGACTGCTTTTTTGTACCTTCAGGTGCCAGTATGAAATATACAACACCATTGGGGCGAACTGCACTGCATGCAGCCGCAGCTATGGGCCATGGGCAGTGTATTGAGCTACTGCTGGAACATGGAGCACCAATCCACGCAAGAGACAAGGAAGGACTCACCGCTCTGGAGCTAGCCAATCAGAAGGGCCAGAAGAAGAGTTCTCGCCAGCTGTACTTGTTCCAGTGGAAGCAGCGAGCAGCGGGTGTCCGGGTCAAAACCCACTTGGACGTGGATGAGCTCTTTGCACACCAGAGGTTTGACTCTAAGCTGAAGACATGGCACACCAGTCCTCTAGCCAGGATCTATATGGCCAACCTCCAGAAGCCTGGTGAGTTCCAAGGCACAAGTCTAAGTGCACCTTCTAACGTGCCAAAGATTCCCAACAAAGCAGAGAGACTTAGGGTCAAATGCTGAACTGGCAAGTGTCCTAGGAGTAGAACCTCTACCTCTTCTGCACGTAGGATGGAGATTTTTCCAAGCTATATTTTATTTTACAGTGTTTACCTTGCTTTTGTATTAAATAAACATTTTAGGCCTTGCCTCCCTGAGCAGTTTTTAGTAAACTGGCAACCACAGTTGCGCTGCCATGGCCTTATGCCCAATGCTGTCAGGATAAGCACTGGTTACCTTAGACTGAACCTGCACTTAAAAAACAGAGGTTTGAGAATTTATGTATGGATCCAGAGCACTGGTATATCTAAATGACACCACCATCTTGGCATCTTAAATCTCCTCATTCTGAATGAGGAACGGGTAAGCAAGGTGGCTTGTATCAAGGGTGCAAAGTCCTGCGGCTTTTTAGCTGATGTTCCAAGCAAACAGAAGTGATGTAGTCCATCCATCCTTCCTGGGCTTATCAGAGAGGATATATTCGTGAAAATAATCATTCATCGACAAAGGGTAAGGTGAATGAAATAGGTAGTGACAAAAGATATTTTGCTAACCAGATTCATTTCAATTGAGATATTCAAACAAACATCACTTTCAAGAACTGACCAGACAGACAACACATTTAACACAACGGCACTACCGTCCAGAAGACACAGGAAAACCCCAGTGAGGATTGATGTAGAGGAATCTAGTTTAGAAACTAACAGTGCTCCAGTCCAAATCACAGGGTCATGCAGCTAATGTAGAGCACCACTAAGCTCAAAGGAAGATCTGGACCAGCAAAAATATACATCTACACAGGACGACTTGCCATTATTGATGGAACTATGAATTCTTTATTATACCAGCAAATTCTAGAGGCAAATTTCAGGGTATGCATTGTTAAACTGAAGCTGAAGAGAAAGTAGGTCATGCAACAAGACAGCGACCCTAAACACATAAGTCATTCTACCAAAGATCAATTTTAGCAGAAGAAATACGCCTTTGAATGGCCGAGTCAAAGCCCTGACCTTAATCCTGTAGACATGCGGTGGAAGGACCTGAAGCAAGCAGATTATTCAACATTCCCGAGATCAGACAGTTCTGTAAGGAGCAATGAGCTACAATTCCTCCAGCTGATCTGCAGGGATGATCAACAGTTATTGGAAACGCATCACTGACGTTAGTGCTGCACAAGGGTGTCACACCAGTTACTGAAAGAAAAGATTCAAATACTGTTTCCTCAACAAATCTGTAACATTTGATCATTTTCTTAAAAAAAAAAATTAACATGTATAATGGTTTTGTATTATTTGTTTAATTGGGTTCCATTTATCTCGTTACTCTCACTTTTTGAAGCACTATATGTTGTATGGTTTTAATTAGTTTAATATTCCCATAATGTTAAAAAGTACAAATCTCGCAACACTTACCTTTAATACTCCTGCCTTTAAAGTGATATACATGTTATATAAGTGGAACCAGCTTCAGATAACTTACATGCATGCAATTAAGAATATACATGCCTATCTTTGAGGATTTCAATTTTTTTTTTAACATTTGATAAAATTTACCAGTTTAAATATAAAATTGCGAAACAAAAAAAGATTCCAGTTTATTTTTTAGACTGAATGATACTGTATTATTTAACTCTTTGAATTGTCTTGTACATTTCTCGCACAATTTCAAAAAAGCCACTCGGTATTAACACTGGCAAACTAGTAAAATGACAATACTAGATCCATGGATAATGTTATTAGGAAATATGTTTTTATTCCTCAATCTGTTTTTTTTTTTCTTCTTACATGAATGTCAGGAGTGATTTTTTTTTTTTTTCCCCAAATATGGGTCAAGAAGTCCCTTTTTGAACAATATAATGCATACTTATTATAATAATGTACCACTGCACAGTACAGCATGCAAGCAATGTAGAACCTAAGCTTGTTCTATCTCATAAAGTAGGTTAAAAAAACAACACAGACAGACAGTCAATTTATTGTTTAATTTGCTGCGTTTCTGCCAATTCATCATTACTATTCTCTATGAGTTTTGTCTTATATCAGTAAAAGGCCAAAACATCCTGGCTTCATGTGCATTTCAAGGCACAGTTTTTTTTTTTTTTTTGCTATTCTTATGTAAAATGTCCAAATTTTAACTCTCACGATTTTGTCCACTGCAGTAGAAGTCTTTTATTTTGCAGGTTTTTGAGCGCTGCAACTAAAGTGCTCTATGTAGCTGAATTGGCCAAATTTGTCACCTTCTGCATGTTGTGATCAACGGCTCCATCCAAAAATTTCACCCAGCTGACCTCTGGCTCAAGACATACATGGCTAGACCTAATGAGACAGAAAATAAAAATTAAGATGATGTTACTTTAATTCGGGAAATACAGACTCTTAATTTTATCCAACTTTATTAACTCTTTGAGGGCTGAATATTTTTTGTGAAAAGCACACAAAGCAATTGTTTCACACATAAATCAACATAAAACATCAGTTGCTACGTGGCAATGGCTACTTTTGGCGCATGTTCTGTATCTCTGGCAGCAATGGCTGTGTGAGGGGCACCTTGATGGACAGCAGGAATGCACGGTGGGCCTGCTGCCTGGCTGTCTTCACACAGCAGGTGGCTGGTTAGTGGTGGTCGCAGTGTAACGCAATATGTGGTGGTTCTCCCAGGCACATCGGCTACATGCAAGTGTTCAGCACCACGATCAGCTGGGGACCGATCAGATGATGCTGGTACCTCACTTTTATCCATCTCTAGATCACTTGTATCAAACTCAGAGTCTGACAAGTCAGAGTCCTATTCAACGAAATTACGTAAAACGTCCATGGAGTATTTTGCTTTGCACATTCGCTTTGGTCTCTCGCCACATGCCGATGCCATTTTAGAGGGGGTTTGCTCTTTGCTACTCATGCACGCGTAGGGAATGAAGGTCAAATCAACAAAGCTATGCAACTTTCCTTCCAGCAAAGAGAGTCGAACTAAAACGTAAGGGCGAGTTTTATCACAGTTTTACAGCTGATTACCGTCATCTACCCCTGAATTTTGACAAAAGTCAACATCAGCCCTGAAAAAGTTAAACCACTAGGGGAAATACTGAGTGCTAATGGTATGCAGGATTAGCTGATGGTTGTAAGCAGTTCACAGCAGGGCAAAGGTAGTTTAAGGCCTGTTGCTGCAGCTTCTCCAGGCCAGTGACAACTTTAGGCTTATATGATTAAATTGAGGGTTATTTTATTTGCATGCTGTATTTATCTGTAACTGATTAAAAAAAAAGTGCAAAGAGTGCACATCTGCATCATTTGGGAGATTAACGTCTTCATATCTGTTCAGTTTAGTAATATTATGAACACAGATTTATCAACATTGGCAGTTTATTAGGAAACTTGTTATTTTTGCTATTTTACAACACTGTAGGACTGCTGATCTAATAAGAGGGGATGAGCTCATGGATCCTTAGGTAAAGTTAGTCTATAGCCGCATTGCAAAAACTATGTCAAGAACGACAAAAACTAGACTAACTGCTGCCTTACACAGAAGCTCAAAGCACGACAGAAAATTAATTCCTGTCCTGTTATAGATTATAGCATACTTTATACAGATACCACTACTATATGTTAAAAAGTTTTAAACTCTGAGAAACAAGTTGGAAATCTAAACAAAGAAATTGAAATCCAGTGCAAAATATGAGGCTGCAGGTTGTTTCTCAGGGAATGCACTGCTTTCATGTGTATAGCGACATCCTTTACATATTCTATAACTCTGTTATGACCAGTGCGATTTTTTACATTGTGGTGTGTTGAGACAGTGACGTCACTTCAAGAGGGCCCCGCTGAATTAGCAATTAAGAAGGCTGGCTCAGTTATGGAGTTATAGGATGCACTCTCGGCCCTGTAGAGGTAGTAGTGAAAGAGAGAATTAAGCCAAAACTGAGTGCCATTATGAACAAAGCTGCACACGGTCTCCCTGACACACAAACGCTAAGGACTCTCAGCCAATGAATTATTCAGCAGGATTGTGTCAAGAAATGTGACTGTGGCTCCTTTATGCCTGCATAATGCCTCTCTGTGACTGTAACTGCCAAATCAAAAGTTTTCTTCCTTTTGAGTCACTCTTGTGCATATTTGAGAGGGGTTTGTTGTCATAATATAATAAATATCTACTTATTTATTACTAGCCACGTTACCTGTCAAAGACGGGTAATGGAACAAACTAAAAGAATATTTGATATCTCTTTCCCTATATGTACCTTCAGCGCATTGACTCTGAATCCTGTAGTGTCTAAACCTCTCTCGACTGGCAGTCCCTGTCAAGTGGATTAACTTAAAGATGCGTCTCATTTTGATTTGCCTGGCTTGCAACTTGTCCACGTTTATACTTTCCATCTTTGAAGGCAAATCTCAGAATGTATCCTATGGCCGTACCCCTTGTGTGTTTCACACTTCCTGTTTTGATCACATCACCAAAGTCAAACAAACTAATCACACCAAAGCCAAATTGACCAATCAGATTGCTCTAAGGGACCAGACATGCACAGACTTTAGCAATTTATTAAATAGTAGATCGATAAATTGAGCTTCATTTCTCCCTGGGGACAAATACAAGTTCTCTTTATATCTCTTTCCAATAGATGTGTTCACACAAAACTCTTATTGGGAAGAAATGTCATCAGCAGCATTTAAGTCACTAAATTTATTAATATCATTGACCCTGGAGGGATTGGTGTCTTAGATTTTACCCTACACGTTCTAGTGAATCAGGATGAACACCTAACCACCACGTGCAAGAGCTAGAGCAGACATACAGAAACATTTACTTAGAAAATAACAGTAATAGGAAATCAGTCTCTGAAAAAGTGAATGGCAGCAACACATTTTCACTGCACAGAACTTTTAACTTTTATTATGGATATGCTCTACTTATTATATCATCCATTTTTGATCCCACTTAATGTTGCTACATGACACAAGTACTGCAATAATTTATCCTTATGTGAAGAATAACTCAGGATTTCCAACCTTCAAATGTAATCCACTGTTTTTGTTTTTGAGTTCAGAGAAGGGCTAATACTGTATCAATTTTAGACCTTTATGAGAACAAATAGATTAATTCCTGCCATCTGAAAATTTGAACTAATATTTTTCAGTAAACACAAAATTTACACTACAATTTTCTTTTAAATTACACACAAAATTGCAGTTAAACAAAGGATGTATTTATACCTAAAGAGGAAATAGGCCAGCAGGTATTGTGTCATAAATTTCAAATACTTAATCAGTTGATTCACTTTTATTTTAAACCTACACATATATTTACACAAATCATACACTCTCCCTAGTGCCATGCAGAAACCCCAGACAATGTAATATGAAATACTTGCTTTGTAATTTCCAAAACTTTTTTTAGAACAGAGGAGAGTCTTGAAGCCTGTAAAAGAAAAAGAAAGGTAATTTTTGCCTGTTATAGCTTCCGAAATGCAGGTGTACTACAGATACAAATGTTTACAACTTCACAGACAAAGGACTGCCACCAGACAAAACATCCTTAATGATGTCAGGGCTGTAGACTTTCCATCATAAATAAGAGATTGCGGACACTGGCTGTGAGTGATCAAATGCAGACATGGATCACTAGAATACATCAAGGCTGGGTATAAAGCAGGTGAGCACAAAAATACCAGTTCTCAGTAACACTAAGCTTAGTTTGGGATACATAGAACATGTATGGTTAGGGTTAGGGTAAGGCATACTTACATTTTGGTGCACATCAATATGGTTCATAGGAGGATACATACTCAGGGCCAAATCATCCACACTGTGGGACAAAAACAGAAGTCTTCAAACATTTCAAAGCACCCAGATAAGTTGTAATCATTAAAATAGCATTACAATAGGACATATTGGGAAGAAAACATCAACCTTTTAGGAAGCCTTTGACAAAGACTAGTTTTACTTTGGACTTTTAGGCTACCTTTCCTCAAATGCTAACCTTATCCAAATTCTCAAATTGAGTTTAGTCCACTAAGCCCAACTAAAACACCTTTTTTGAATAAAAGGGGTATAGATGAGAAAAAAAACTGAATCTACTGAAAAATATGAAGAATATAATTCTGAGCAGATTAATGTCAATGTCAATTTATTTATATAGCACATTTAAAACAACATAGGAATGCTGTGGCCAAAGTGCTTTACAATAAAAGAAGAAAAATAAACATACAATTAAAATAAATAACATAAACAGAAATAAAATAAATGAACATAAATAAAATAAATAATAAATATAAGTAAGATCACATAATCACAATGAGCAAACCATCAGTATTACTGAAGCTCACGGAAAGCAAGTGAATAGAAATGAGTCTTTAATATCGTTTTGAACAGTTCAATTGTAGACAAGTTCTTTATACAATACAATACAATACAGTTTATTTTTGTATAGCCCAAAATCACACAGGAAGTGCCGCAATGGGCTTTAACAGGCCCTGTCTTTTGACAGCCCCCCAGCCTTGACTCTCTGAGAAGACAAGGAAAAACTCCCAAAAAAAACCTTGTAGGGAAAAATGGAAGAAACCTCGGGAAAGGTAGTTCAAAGAGAGACCCCTTTCCAGGAAGGTTGGGCGTGCAGTGGGTGTCAAAAGTAGGGGGTCAATACAATACAATATACACAACAGAACAATTCCTCAATACAGCATAGTAAAAATGCTATGGGATGTTATGTGATGAGGTAAAGAGTTCTACAGGCGAGAAGCAGCAGCTGTAAAAGCCCTGTCCTCCTTAGTTTTACACTTGGTACGAGGGACAACAAGAGACAACTGACCAGAAGATCTAAGCACTCTAGATGGCTGGTGTAAAGCACACAATTTAGATAAATAGGCAGGAGAAAGCCCATGTAAAGATTTAAAAACTAGCAACAAGATTTTAAAATCAATTCGAAAACTGACAGCCAGCCAGTGTAAAGAAGCTAAAATAGGAGAAACAGAATCAGACTTTCTTGCCCAAACTAGAAAGTGAGAGGCAGCATTTTGGACCAACTGTAACCTAAAAGCATGAGTAGCTTTCTCAAGATCCCTAGAAGATAAAAAAGACTTGATCTTACCTAAAAGATGAAGCTGGACAAAGAAACTCTTGACTACAGAATTAATCTGTTTCTCAAAAGAGAGGTTACTGTCAAAAATAACACCAAGATTGCGGAGTTGAGGTTTGCAAAAGACAGAGAAAGAGCCGAGATGTCCAAGACCAATTTGGGCTTTAGCTGATGAACCCACTATAAGCACCTTTGTTTTATTCTGATTCAGATTAGAGACTTAATACAAGGGTGGCACGGTGGCGCAGTGGGCAGCGCTGCTGCCTCGCAGTTAGGAGACCTGGGTTCACTTCCCAGGTCCTCCCTGCGTGAAGTTTGCATGTTCTCCCCATGACTGTGTGGGTTTCCTCCGGGTACTCCAGTTTCCTCCCAAAGACATGCAGGTTTGGTGCACTGGCGATTCTAAAAATTGTCCCGGGTGTGTGTGTGTGTGTGCCCTGCCCAGGGTTTGTTTTCCTGGGATTGGCTCCGGCAGAACCCCGTGACCCTGTAGTTAGGATATAGCGGGTTGAATGATGGATGGATGGACTTAATACAAACTTGAATTATATTTCAGAGGCATAAACCAATGAAATTTAAACTATTTGGCAAGTTTTTGATTTCATTCAAAGAAAATGTGAAAGTTTTATCTGAAATCATGACTCACATTTAGTTGGTTGTTTAAATTTGTGTAAATATTATTACAACTTAAAATAATTTTATAATAAAAATCTATAGATTTCTACATCTCCAGCTTTCTATCTTTTTGTCATGTCATTTTCTTTCCCTTTTTCAAAAGTACACTAGGTGCTTTCAGAAACAAAAAATAATTAAAAATGCGAAAGGAGACAGAAAACACAATTCAAAGACAGGCAATATGATCCAACTTTTAAGAAATGATTGCACACATCAGCATGTATTTTGTATGCAGCTAGCTGCTCTTTTTTTTTTTTAATGCAAGCTTCAGTATAAATTCTAAAAGAAGCAAGAAAAAACATGCGGCCATTACATCCATGCTGAAAGTAAAAACCTGTTGTAGCCTTCATTAAATTCTGAGAAGTCAAAATGTTAGGTTTCTAAAATGTCTACTATGTCTAATTTCTTAAATACTTTATATTGGGATAGATTTTATGTCTTGCTTAATATGTCTGTTATTTTCAATAGTTAAGTGAGCAGAAGATGAACTGATCACCAAAAGGCATGACATATTTCTTTTCAGCATTTTATGCAAGAATAACGTATTGTTTTTGTTTTGTACGACTGTGCAGTGAAAAAAGGAAAGGAGCATTATGCAAATGATTGGGCAGCCCAAGATATTTGAGGTCTCGGATAACTTTTACCAAGGTCTCAGCCCTTAATTAGTTCATTACAGCTATGGCTTGTTCACAGTCATCTTTAGGAAACCCAAGGTGATGCAAAGTGTAAAGCTGTATAAACTCTCTAACTCCTCAAACTTTGTCCCAACAATCAACAGCCATTGGCTCCTCTAAGCAGCTGCTTAGCACTCTGAAAAATAAAATAATTGATGCTCACAAAGCAGAAGGAGGCAACAGGAAGACAGCAAAGTGTTTTCAGGCAGCCATTTCCTCAGTTTGTAATATTAGTAAAAATGGCAGTTAACAGGAATGGTGGAGGTCACATTAAGGTCTGGAAGACCAAGGAAACTTTCTGAAAGAACTGCTCTTTGGATTGCTAGAAAGGCAGATAAAACTCCCCTTTTAACTGCAACAGACCGTCATGTACATTTAGCAGACTCTGGAGTGGTGGTGCACTTCTCTACTGTCAGCGACTCCTGAACAAGTATGACCTTCACGGTAGAGTCAGCAGAAGAAATCCTTTCCCGAGTCTTAGCCACAAAATTTAGCATCTGAAGTTTGCAAATGAATACCTAAACAAGCCTGAAACACGTTGGAAACAAGTCAAAAATACATGTAGAACTTTTTGGCCACAATGTATAAATGTGTGCATGGAGAAAAAAGGGTGCCAAATTCCAAGAAAAGAACACCTCTCCAACTACTAAGCACGGGGATGAATCGATCACTCTTTGGGCTTGTGTTGTAGCCAGTGGCACAAGGAACAAGTCATTGGTAGAGGAAATAATTAATTCAAATAAATATCAGAAAATTCTGGAAGCAAACATCACACCATCTGTAAAAAAGTTGAAGTTAAAATGAGGATGGGTTATACAACAAGATAATGATCTGAAACACACTTCAAAATCTGCAATGGAATATCCCAGGAGGAGCAAGCTCACAGTTTTTGCCATGGCACTTATGGTTCCCTGACCTAAACATCACTGAAAAACTGTGGATAGATCTCAAAAGAGCATTGCATGCAAGATGGCCCAAGAATCTTGCCAAAATAGAAGCCTTTTGCATGGATGAAAGGGTGAAAATATCCCGAGTAAGAACTGAAAAACCCTAAGCTGTAATACTTGCCAAAGGGGTTTGTTACTAAGTACTGACCATGTCGGATGCACAAACGTTTGCTTTTGGCCCTTTTCATTTTTTTGATATTTTGTACCTGTGAATGATGGAAATAAAAATGTAACCTTGCTTAAAATATTAAAGAAATGTGTCATCTTTAACTTTATGCCTTTAATTCGTGATTCAGGCCTTTAACATTCCAGCTCACAAAGTTAACTGTCTAGTCTTGGAGACATTGCTTCTGAACTTTTGTTGTAATTTTTTTAGTCTTAACTGAAAATAAGACAGCTTTGACCTTAATTTCCAATTTTCCCAGGAGTTATTGCCATGAAGCCTATTGTTACATTGGCACTTATAATTATAAAGATTAAAAGAATAGATTAGAGACTGTTCTCTTTCTCTCCTTCCCAGTCCCCCCACCCGCCTATTTTGCCTCCCCACGTGAGGCTGGACCCTACTTCCCAAAGTCCCAGTCCTCCGACATACCTAGAGGCAGAGCACGTCCAAAACAAAATAAGCCCTCCAGCAGAAGTGTATGAGGAATACAATCGAGATATCTACACTGTGTGCACAATTATTAGGCAAGTGAGTATTTTGACCATATCATCATTTTTATGCGTATATTCCAACTCCAAGCTGTATTAACTTGAATGCTTATTGGATTTAAGCACGTCAGATGATGTGTATTTGTGTAATGAGGGAGGGTTGTGTCCTAAGGAGATCAACACCCTATATTAAGGTGTGCAGAATTATTAGGCAGCTAGTTTTCCTCGGGCAAAACGGGCCAAAAAAGAGATTTAACTGACTCTGAAAAGTCAAAAATTGTAAAAAGTCTTTCAGAGGGATGCAGCACTTTTGGAATTGCTAAGATATTGGTGTGTGATCACAGAACCATCAAACATTTTGTTGCAAATAGTCAACAGGGTCGCAAGAAACGTGTTGAGAACAAAAGATGCAAATTAGCTGCCAAAGATTTGAGAAGAATCAAACGTGAAGCTACCAGGAACCCATTATCCTCCAGTACTTTCATATTCCAGAGCTGCAACCTACCTGGAGTGCCCAGAAGTACAAGGTGTTCAGTGCTCAAAGACATGGCCAAGGTAAGGAGGGCTGAAACCCAACCACCACTGAACAAGAAACATAAGTTGAAACGTCAAAACTGGGCCAAGAAATATCTGAAGATAGATAGAGAGATAGATAGATAGATAGATAGATAGATAGAGAGATAGAGAGATAGAGAGATGTGTAACAGTTCAAGGCTTCTATGTTGCCAACTATCTTTTATTTTTTATAGATAATATGATAAAAAGTGGGAAAACATTATGGCTACTGCAGTGATATGTAACTAGTTTTCAGAAGAGGATTTTTCCTTACAAAACAATGTTGGAACATACAATGACATTTCCTCAGAAATTGACATTACAGGCTGGCAATGAATTATATACCAATGTAATACCAGACAACATGTCTGTGTTTCTTTGCATTTGCCCGAGATTACACGTAAATATGAAAACTATGACTAAACTTTGAGCAATTTCAAGGCTAAAGGCACACAGGGTTACAGTTAGGAAAAAAACTGGATTAGTGAAAATCTTAAATGTTTAGACAGATGTCAATTTTCGAAAGGAGATGGTTACATATGTGCCACTTAATACATGAATTCAAAATTAGTGACTCTGAACACCAATCTAGCCTGCACTTTCAGGTGGCCTTCCAGAAAGAAATCAGTTGCATATACCGTGACAGGTAACACTTGCTTTTATCAAGAATTACTAATACTAAGAGCTACTTCAAAGAATGTTTTCAGTTTTAGACCCATGTCTAAACCAGTCTACATGAATTGCTGAATTCAAGGAGAACTCCAAGTGTACTAACCTGGGGCTGATTTCCTTGGTTGAATCTGCAATGTCATCTAACTGTGCACAACAAGCAGGAGTGTCCACTTTTCCATTGTTCTTTACAGCTGCTGAAAGCTTCTTCAAACATGCACGTGCTGCCTTCATTAGACCGTGACAAGGCGCCATGAGCTGCTTATCAGCCTCTGACCAGTAAGTGTCCTGATTCCCCCTGGAGTCCAGGTCATCATCTTCTAATACATCACTGTAGGGATCCTGGCTGTCCGACTGAGCCTGTCAACAATACAAATCCTAATCAAGTTAACAATAACCATGCGTAACATCTCAAAGCACTGCACTATAGCTTATTATGTCTTTTTCCTCAGAATGTGGCAATCAGCAGGATACAGTACAGTGAAGCTTGATAATGAATGTGTAATGCACATGTTAAGACCTTTAACTCTTTTTAACTCTTCTATAAAATATGCCTTGTGTGGTGGAAAGAAGCAGCACATGATCAGGACAGTGTATACACAAGTGCAGGTAAAAATACAGGGTTGCATTTCTGACTCCAGTGAAATCACTTCAAATGTTTGCTACTAGCTTGCCAAAGAAATTCTCTTGTAAAGAGAAAATTAAAATATATAGACATATTTGGCACCTAAATGTTAGCCTAGTATCATCTGACAATTGTGTGTTGTCTAGTCTGGTAGGGCACAGTGCTTAACCTTTAGCGTTACAGTGAATCAAATAGTTGAATAACACATATCTATCTACCTGCTCCATCTCCTCTATAGCATCCTTCACCACACCAGAGTAGGTGGCCAAAAGTGACAGGACTGCAGCTTGGTTATCTGAAGGAACAAAACAGGCTGTCACAACTTTTTTGTGATTAAATTTTATTAAATTGAAACAAGAGACATCACATCATAAAAATCGATATAAATTAATCATGGAAAACATAAAAAAAAAAAGTAGTGACAGAATGAAAAGAATTTTCTCTAGATGATACTTCTAGCTATGCATCCATCTCATTCAAGCTGCCAAGTAAATTCATTACATATTTTGTGATGGAGCTACTTTATGGATCTATGAAAAAACAGACATATGTAATACTTTGGATGACCAGATCTATGCCTCTAAAATTTTCTAATAAATAGTTCTGAACAAATTGACAACAAATTGACTCAATCTTACAGGCTTGTTTTGTGCCAAACAGTAAAAATTACCTTTTGGGAGATGAGGAAACTGATCACAAGAAGCCCATACCCCAGCTGTTGAAGTCAGCTGTTCCTGTGTAAGACTGATAAGAAAAAGTTACACAAGTGGCTAAGACAAGATTAAAAAGGCAGCCTGAGCAGAAACATGCATTTGAAAACTACTTTGACAGTGCTGGACTTTTTTTGCAGGAGACCTATAAACAAAGACTTTTAGAAGCAACATCAGACAGATTAATTGTATATTAAGCACAGTCAGGGGAAATGACCTTTTATCAATTCTAACTTCATATTGTATTTTTTGCAATGAAGGCAATAACAACACATCCTGTACAATGTACAACATGAACAAAAGCAGGTGAAGGAACTTCATGGGGGTTGTTAAGCAGTGTGGACAGAAACTGAACCCTAAGCTTTAATGTTATAGCTCTTTATCTGCTTTATACAAGAAAGAAAGAAATTGTGTGCATTTAACTTGTATTTGAGAATCTTACCATTTTGATACAAATGACTGAATGAATGAGAAAAATAATTCGCCATATTGTGGAATGAACAGTGCTACATTCTAACAGAATTAAAGCTGGATAATCACATACTACTTTAGTATAAAAGTCACTACTAGATTATTTTAACCTGCCCGTAATTACCCAGTTATCAATAATTAAATGTATACAACTAAAAGTCAGAATTGCATATAAGTAATTGGGCCTTTATCAAAATTATCACAAAAGTAAACAACATTTTAATTTCAGGCTATATTCTTATGATTGGCATAGTTCTTAGAAGCAAGTATGTAATCAGATTTTTAATCACCTTCACATATCACCAAACGGGGTCATGATTGTGCTTACAGCTTGTGTATTTTGCATTTAAAACTAAAGTTGTGATCAGTTTTGCATAAAGCCTAGAAGTCTAGGCCTTGTTGCCTGTAAACCAGTTACAAGTGAAAAACCACTCTGCCAAAATGTCATATTATGGTGGCTTGTTTTCTTAAACTTGGGCCACAAGTTAGAACCTGCACTGAAAATACCTGGGGACAGGTTAGTCACCTGAGGCAGGAAAACAGACTATGCAAACTGTTTACACACATACACAAGGTCAAATATAGTACAGTATTGTTTTTCATTTAATGCACAATATGAAGTCACTGAACTCTATTAGAACCAGCCTTTCACATTAGGAGCTCATATTAGGTTCAGATCACATCAGATAGTTTCAGTGGGCCAAGGAAGACTATTTCTTCTACTTTTTCATTTGCATGTAAGCAGTGCTGCGTTTTGCAGTTCACCTTATGAGCAAAGTCTTGCAGAAAATGTGCAACAATACAGATGCAAAGTTAAAAAGCTTTTTGGGGTTACGGCATAAAGCAACTTTTCGTATTTGGTAGCATCTAATGAGCAATTAATTAGATTGGGATCCAATATAATGCAAGTACTTCTTTAGGTTAAATCTTTTCAAATTCCATAGGTAATATATAGCTATTTATTAATTTGAATAAGCAAGTTTAAATGTTGGTGCTTTGTGTTTTGCTTCATTTAACAATACTAAAGCCTATGTAAGACAACTTTGTTTATATCAGTTACATTCTGTAGACAGTCAGTTAAACTTATGCCTTACAATAGTAGTTAGTCTTGAAATTAGTCACAATTTATTTTAGGTTTCCGTGATAAAGTAGCTATTAACGATCTATAAATATTTTAGTAGCTATGGTGTTAACAATAAAGTGTGATCATTAAAAATAACAAGACTCCTGAAACGTGTTAACAGTCATTCTTTCATATCATGTTGAAAAGGCACATGTTTAATAACACACAGACTGCTCATACCTGATGCCAAAACTGTTATCAATACATTTTGGACGGTGTGTGGGGTCAGTCGTCTCACCTTTGCAAGGGTGTGCTCAGAATGACTTCAGTCAGCTGCTGCATACCATCCAGAACCTCAAGTGTGGCATCACGCACCATTCGTCTCAACGTCACACCTAGCTTACCAAGAGAGAGCTGTTAGTGACAAGAGCACTCAGATGACAGAAACACTGAATTAACTGATCACTAAGAGGCTTTTACCATGACTTTTGGGCAGCCAGAAGTAAACGGTGGCTAGTGCCAGCATACTGTCCTGGATATGGTCAGCCAATGCATCACATTCCTAGAAACAGCCAGTAAAAAGACTGTCAGAAACTAGACAAATTAGAAAGAAAAACTAGAAAACTAAAATTAGAAAGAAAAACTAGACCAGAATAAACATGTTACCTTTATACAATTCTACACTATTTTTCTATTCTTTATTTTAAATGTGCAGACAACAAAACCATAATTTGAATGTCCATAGAGTAGGTTTTAACTTGAAAGAAAACTAAAACTCTAGTGATTACAAGCACTGATTAATCTCTGGTCTATTGGTCGTCTCTAATTGCATAATAAAAGCTAGACATATGCTGTCAGAAATGCCAAATAGTGCACAGAGGCCTTCAGCAAATGAAGGACTGGTACCTGAGCTGAAGGCAGAGGAGGCTTTGAGAAGGTAATGCTCAGCTTAGTTGCTGCCTGCGATGTAGCCTTGAATGTATGGCCTAAAATGAGAAGGAAAGCCATATTTAGTGAAGGTTAGACTATTGAGACTAAGCAGTTCTGACATCACAATAGTAAAAATAAACACTTGATTTATTAAATTATTAGACTTTATTAACCATTAAGGGTTAATTCACAACACTTACCAAAACAACCTGTTAAATTCCCAGGTGATAGCATTCAACTGACAACCCCAAATAAGGAGTGAGGATTTAGGAAAAGGTGTATAAACAAGGATGACCACAGGCATCATGTTTGTGGTTTGATCTTTTTAAATGGAAACCTGGCAGATAAACAGCACTGGTTTATTGCTACATTTGTTCTATTATGTTTCTCTTCCACACTGACACATTTTTACACTATGTGCTCAAATCACAAAGTCAAAAAGGATATGAAGTTCAGTATAATCTCATCAGTAAATGACGATTTTAATAAAACAAAATGTGTCACTGTTATCAGCACCTCTAGAAATTCTTATGAACAAAATATAACTTTTCCATTTATATCTGACTTTAAGTCAAACTTTCAAGCAGTAATCTATGACATCCTGTATAAATATGGGGTATAAATATGAGGTGGCGCAGAGGCTAAATTCCCTTATTCATTCATCAACATGGGAAAGATATGAGAACACGTAATTCAAATACTTTTGAGTGGAACCATATTCTGTATTCTCATGAAATGAAAATTGAGCTTTTTGGCCACAAACACTTGAGGTGGGTCTGGTGTAAGAAGAAGGTTGGCTATACAGTCGATTCCGGTTAATTGGACCACCGGCTAAAGAACCGAAACAGATCATATTACATAAGCCTAATATTGTTCGCTTATTTGGACCAAAATTCTGTTTAATCGGACCAAAGAACGTGACAGAGAATAAGAAAAAGAAGCCACAAGTCGCCCGCGGAAAGCGGATGTAAAGCGGGTCAGCGATATCGGGAGGATCCCTGGGCTCCCCAGGAGAATTTATACTTTTATCAAAGGTCAGGAAGTCGGAAAATTTGTACCAAGTGCAAACCAGTGGGGGTGAACATGCCTGCCCTTTCTTTCCTAAAACGGATCGCCCAGTAGCCGGCGACATGAAGTCGAGTGTAAACAAGTTCAGTGCGTCAACAAAATGCGTCAGATCAGACTAGACAAGATCTTCAAACGTTGACTGGAATTTGGTAATGTAACCTTTTTTATTGTGCTTCGAATGCTGAGTGTCATGTAGATTGTTTCGAAGGATTTGTAGATTTCTTTTTCAATAAACAAAAGTTGTAAGCAACCGTACATGGACATGTACATATTTCGTTTGTACGTTCATCAAACGCGTGTGCAGCACAATAAATGTCATAATGACATTTTAGTATGTTACTTATAGCACGTTGGTTGCACATTAGGACCAAAATGATCGCGTCCCAATGTGGTCCGATTAACTGGAATCGACTGCACTGGAAAGAACCTGATTACACCTGTCAAGTATGGCGGACATTTGTTCATTTTGAGGGGCTGTTTTCCTCCAAAGACCCTGGGAGTGTTGTTAGGGTACATGGCATGAAAGACTTCAAAAATACCAGGAGATTTTAAATTTAAATCTGGTTGCATCTGCCAAAAAACTGAAACATAGTCGTCACTGGACCTTCCAGCAGGACAATGATCCAAAACAAATGTCCAAATTAATGTCCAAAAAATGGTTAAAAGACCACAAAATCAGCTTCTCCGATGGAAGTCTCAGTCCTTGGACTTAAACCCAAATTGAAAACTTTGGGAAGAGTGCACAAGAAAGGACTTGGGTCCCTGGATGGTCTGTAGAGATCCGGTAAAGAAGAATGGTCTCAGATTCACAGTTCTGTATTCTCCAGTCTTATAAGATGCTATAGCAGAAGAATCAGTGCCATTTTAATGGCAAATAGAGGCTGTACAAAGTATTAAATGGAGGGGTGCCAAAAATCGAGACACATGATGTTTTTTGAAAAATAATTATTTCTGGCTGTGATGGGTTGGCACCCTGCCCGGGATTGGTCCCTGCCTTGTGCCCTGTGTTGGCTGGGATTGGCTCCAGACCCCCGTGACCCTGTGTTTGGATTCATCGGGTTGGAAAATGGATGGATGGATGAATTATTTCTTGATACACAATAATTTTTTTTTTTTAGAATTCATTTACTTCAGTTAAAGACTGAATTTGTCTCATTTCTTGTCAGTGTTAGATTAAGGCAATTCACCAAAGGAAGATTTTTGTTTCATAACCTTGTTTACTCATCTTTACCGGGGTTCCAAAAATTGTGGAGAGGATTGAATGTGCTTGTATGCTTTTTGTATTAATTGTCAGGGAATTCAGTGCCTTGTGCATGTTATCCTACATGTACAGCATGATCACAGTTGCTATAGACTTGAACACTAAGTAGGGTGAAAGACAATGTACCAGGATTTCATATAACTGCATTATTTATTCTTTACCTTCTCTGTGTTTGCACTGACAAAGCTGAAGGTCATAACATACCACATATAAAATGAAACTATGTTTTTTGTAGTTAAATCATTCCTTGAAACAAAACAAAATTGTAGAAGAATCTGGCAAGAAAAACTACAAACGTCAACAACTGCGCTGCTACATTAGGCTAACATGTACTGTAATATTAAGTGCACAAAGATAAGGCAAACCTAGAGTGTCCCAAAAATGGTGCACGTCAAAGCCTCCAGCAGAATCTCTTGGCTCTCCATCTGCAATGGAAAAACAGAACAAATCATCAAAATGCCATATTTTTCTATAGCTTCCTATTCTTAGGGTTTTGTCACACATTTAAAACATAACATGCTCCATTGATTTAAATTCACGGCTATAGCGGGAAAGTTGGTCAGCACCTACCCCAGTGGTGTAGGACACAATGAAGGAAGAATTCTGGGCCAAGTGGCAGCCCATTGCAAACCACACTCACTCACACCAGAGCCAAACACTACATATATTTTTGGGTGATGTCGAATTAAGGCCAGAGTACCCAGAAAAGAATCCAATTTCCAGTCCAGGTTTATTGCCATGGGTATATAACGCAACAAAAGTTTTACTTCCATGTAGCGTTGCATTGTTACCAACATTTTGACTAGAATAAAGATACCAGCTTTCGGACCTCTGTACCAGTACACTTCCAAAGAAAATAAGAGATGACTTTAAAACCCCGTATCTTACTCCACAGGCTCCCCCTTACAAAGATCAGGCCTAAATATACATAGCCTGGTCTGATGAATCTCGATTTCTGCTGAAGCACAATGATGGTAGGGTCAGAATTTAGTACCAGCAGAATGAATCCATGCACCCAACCTGCCAGTCCAGGCTAGTCATGGTGTGGGCCTGTGGGGAAATGATTTCTTGGCACAGTTTGGGCGTGTTACTACCAATTAGTCATTGCTTGAATGCCACGGCCTATTTTAGTATTGTTGATCTTGTGCATCACTTCATGGTCACATCCCATCTTCAAATGCATGATGCATGTGATGCATTCCAAGCATGATAATGCACCACATTAGAAAGCAATTGTCATCATAAACTGGTTTCATGAACATGCCAGTCACCGGATCTGAACCCAGTAGAACACCTTTGGGATGTGGTGGAGAGGAAACTTTTAACATGAATGTGCGACTGACAAACCTGCAGAAGTTGCATGCTGCAATCATGTCCACATGCACAAAAATATCAAGGGAACGTTTCCAACATCTTGTGGAATTCATGCCACAATGAACAGAGGCCGTTATGGGAGCAAAAGGAGGCCCTACCCAGAATTACAGGCGGAGTGGTGGCTCTGTGGCTGGGGATCTGCACTGGCAATCAGAAGGTTGCCGGTTTGAATCCCGTAAATGCCAAAAGGGACTCTGCTCTGTTAGGCCCTTGAGCAAGGCCCTTAACCTGCAAACGCTGAGTACTTTGAGTAGTGAGAAAAGCGCTATATAAATGCAAAGAATTAATTAGTGTACTGGTCAGAAGAATTTCGTTTCTGTGTGTGTGTGTGTACAGTGGTGTGAAAAACTATTTGCCCCCTTCCTGATTTCTTATTCTTTTGCATGTTTGTCACACAAAATGTTTCTGATCATCAAACACATTTAACCATTAGTCAAATATAACACAAGTAAACACAAAATGCAGTTTATAAATGATGGTTTTATTATTTAGGGAGAAAAAATCCAAACCTACATGGCCCTGTGTGAAAAAGTAATTGCCCCTGAACCTAATAACTGGTTGGGCCACCCTTAGCAGCAATAACTGCAATCAAGCGTTTGCGATAACTTGCAATGAGTCTTTTACAGCTCTGGAGGAATTTTGGCCCACTCATCTTTGCAGAATTGTTGTAATTCAGCTTTATTTGAGGGTTTTCTAGCATGAACCGCCTTTTTAAGGTCATGCCATAGCATCTCAATTGGATTCAGGTCAGGACTTTGACTAGGCCACTCCAAAGTCTTCATTTTGTTTTTCTTCAGCCATTCAGAGGTGGATTTGCTGGTGTGTTTTGGGTCATTGTCCTGTTGCAGCACCCAAGATCGCTTCAGCTTGAGTTGACGAACAGATGGCGGACATTCTCCTTCAGGATTTTTGGTAGACAGTAGAATTCATGGTTCCATCTATCACAGCAAGCCTTCCAGGTCCTGAAGCAGCAAAACAACCCCAGACCATCACACTACCACCACCATATTTTACTGTTGGTATGATGTTCTTTTCTGAAATGCTGTGTTCCTTTTCGCCAGATGTAACGGGACATTTGCCTTCCAAAAAGTTCAACTTTTGTCTCATCAGTCCACAAGGTATTTTCCCAAAAGTCTTGACAATCATTGAGATGTTTCTTAGCAAAATTGAGACGAGACCTAATGTTCTTTTTGCTTAACAGTGGTTTGCGTCTTGGAAATCTGCCATGCAGGCCGTTTTTGCCCAGTCTCTTTCTTATGGTGGAGTCGTGAACACTGACCTTAATTGAGGCAAGTGAGGCCTGCAGTTCTTTAGACGTTGTCCTGGGGTCTTTTGTGACCTCTCGGATGAGTCGTCTCTGCGCTCTTGGGGTAATTTTGGTTGGCTGGCCACTCCTGGGAAGGTTCACCACTGTTCCATGTTTTGCCATTTGTGGATAATGGCTCTCACTGTGGTTCGCTGGAGTCCCAAAGCTTTAGAAATGGCTTTATAACCTTTACCAGACTGATAGATCTCAATTACTTCTGTTCTCATTTGTTCCTGAATTTCTTTGGATCTTGGCATGATGTCTAGCTTTTGAGGTGCTTTTGGTCTACTTCTCTGTGTCAGGCAGCTCCTATTTAAGTGATTTCTTGATTGAAACAGGTGTGGCAGTAATCAGGCCGGGGGTGGCTATGGAAATTGAACTCAGGTGTGATACACCACAGTTAGGTGATTTTTTAACAAGGGGGCAATACACAGGGCCATGTAGGTTTGGATTTTTTCTCCCTAAATAATAAAAACCATCATTTAAAAACTGCATTTTGTGTTTACTTGTGTTATATTTGACTAATGGTTAAATGTGTTTGATGATCAGAAACATTTTGTGTGACAAACATGCAAAAGAATAAGAAATCAGGAAGGGGCAAATAGTTTTTCACACCACTGTATATATATATATATATATATATATATATATATATATATATATAGACTTACAACGTTACAACTATTTTAAATTGCACATCGACTTTATGGACACCCTGTATATATATATATATATATATATATATATATATATATATATATATATAAATAAAACTTGAAGATCGTTGGGTAGAAACTATACCTAATACCAGTGGTCCTGTACCATTTGCCAAAAGGTAGTTTTAGCAATGCTCTGGATAATACATTTGCTTTTGGGATACACCATAGTAAATCATTTTTCTTAATTTACACTTTACCCTAATTTTTACTATCTTGGTATTTCCATTTACTGTATCAGTTATCCACTGAGCCAATATGTGTCTTACATTTTGAGATAAGGTTATCAGTAAACAGAAGTGTTTACAAAATATTTAGAAAATAAGATGCCAACATCTGAATATGAAAGTTCTTGTGAACTAAGAGACCGCTGTATGAAAAACAAAAGTACTTTTATTCTACCTTTCTTTAGTACTATGGTGTTGCACCGTGTTAGCTATTATGGATGTAGTGAGAAGTTAAGCAAAATGACACCATTTATTGGCGAACTAGAAAGATTACAGTATGTAAGCTTTCGAGGCAACTCAGGCCCCGTCATTCAGGCAAGGGCCCGAGTTACCTCGAAAGCTTGCATACTGTAATCTTTCTAGTTCGCCAATAAATGGTGTCATTTTGCTTAACTTCTGCCTTTCTTAAAATGTAAAGTAGGCACCGCTTTATGTTTCTGCCATAGCCGAGAGCAGAAAGGAACTATCTAATTAAACAAAATAATTTAAAGCTTGAAATTATTATCTGTTTACGACAATATTTGAAGCAACCCCCAAAAGTTGAGCTTGGGGGTTCTTTGAATAGAATCAGTCCTGCTCAGCTCAGTCCAATGTAGCATGTCCTGTTCTAATGAAATTGTGCCTCTCATTTAAATCATTGCTTAACTAAAAGTCCTGTTTACATTCATAATCCGGTATACGATATATTAATTCTCTTCTTTCATCTCAAATGCATGTTACATTTTTTCACGCTATGATCATCCACAGTCCAGAACCCAACATAACCAGGTAACAAACATATGACTAAATCGTCACCCCTTACAAACACACGCCAACGTTCCCGTAACCTAAAAGAACCACTGACAAATCTAATCACCGTACCCGAGGATACCCACCTCGAACTCGCTCTCGGACACTCTGTACGGAGTTCAGCAGGTTGCGTAGCGGTATTAAGTTACCCGAAGAGTCGCTCATATTGCAGCAAATCCTACATCCAAAGCTGCCGGAACACCGAGTCAAGGCAGCGTATCCGCACGGAATACAGAGACAGTGGACAATATGTGACGTCACGCCGCCGTATGAAAAAAAAATAGACCAGAGCTACCGCCATCTTGGTAAGGTTATTACAAATTTAAACGCCATTGAAGTATACACTAGATGGCATCAGAGCCTGCGATTACACTAAGAGTTTTTATCAGCTGTTAAATTAGGCCTCTGCATTTTCAGACACTCCTTTATTAATTGGATTATCCGTCTACTTTTACACCAAACAATCCAAAATATGACCCAAGGTGTTTTAATTTTTTTTAAGATGTGCTTAACAATGCTGCTTAAACGCTTCACACACCCATCCTGACATCAAAGATCAAATACCTCTTATAGATTTTGTGGTATGGAAAAAGTCTGGAATTTAAATGTTTCCTCTTATATTTTCTTTCATATTAATTTTGTTCATTAAAAACTACAATTCTGACTGGAATTAGAAAGTCTAATAACAGCCCCACAATCTTTCTTATTTAGCACCAAACTCAAGAAGGCATGCTAACTTTTGGTTTCCTTTTGGCCATTGCTTGATTTCCAGAGTCCCAAATAATCTATTCTTCTGTCAGTCAGCATGCTGAACAAAGAATATAAAAGAATAACAAAGAATATAATGTTAATGGAATTTATACCGCCATGATTTTATTTATGTTAAATGTGTTCTGTTATTGAAATTGCTGTTTTACCACATGCATAATATATTTTTTGTGTTTATGCAAGTAAATGTTTTGTGGTTAGTAATTTAAAGTTACAGCTGTAAATACAGGCAGGTTCTCTGAACCTGTACTCAATGATGTGCACTATATAAAAAGAATTGCATTAAATTGAATTATTATACTGTACAGACTGTTACCCACTATTGATTTACTTATTATTGACCTGCTAATATCACTCGTGTGTATTACCTACAGTACATATGACTGATGTGAGTTAGATCTTCTTCTTCTTCGTCATCTTCATCTTTTCCCACTACTATATGGAGTTAATGTCAACCTTCTCCATACAGCTTGGTCCTGCTCCTCCACTCTAGATAGGGGCAAAAAAGCCCAACCAGGTGCCGGTCCCATACCTGGATAAATAAAGAGGGTTAATGTCAGGAAGAGCATCTGGCTGTAAAACATAGCCAAAAGCATATTGATGGAATCAATCCAATCATCTTGAGAAACTGATGTAAATTCCAATATGTCAGATTATTGTGTCTTGTTCATTGTACTATTGTATTCTGATTTAATTGTATAATACAATTTTAAAAATCACTCTACTATGTACACATGATAAGAAATTCGATGTTGAACTTGATTCTGGCAAGTCTGCAGCATACAATTATCCAGATTATGGCACAACATCAAACTTGCTTATCTCCACCTGCTGTAAAAATCGATCTTTTAAGCAAAACAATGACCTGACAAAGAGAGGCATATTATGACAGATTTGAGGAGAGACTCTGTGCAGTTAAACAGGCAGTGCAGTGTCATCATTCTCCTGTAATGAAGTAGACTGACATTAGCTTACCAGGCAACAGCAGAATTCTTTTAGCTCAGCCAGTCTGGTTGCTCATTTTTGCATTCCATAAGGACTAGGGCACTTTGGGTCATTACTTTAAACCCTGAAGATGGTTCCTTATGGAACCCTATTGCAGACATGGCCCAAAACTGTCAGTTTTATCACAGACTGAAGTGTAGCCACTCAGTTGTTTATGAATCACAGGTAACTTCTGCCCTACAAGAGGTGTGTCTTTCCTTTTACTTCAGCTTAGGTGTCTAACAAAGTCTGATTTGTTTCCTCCTGTGTTCTGTGAGCACAGCACACATTACGCTCCATTGCTTCTGGGGGGTACAATTTCTTGGAGTTGTGTCTGTTCATTTCTCATTGTTTTTCTTTGTGCCATGGAGGATTGTAGGCTCCTCTTCTTAACAGAACATTTTAGAGACAAGTCCAGCTAACCCATATTATTTCTGGCCATGTAATTGTGGAAGCAAAAGCTCTCACATCATGGCTACCAGTGCATCCTCTCTTCAGACTAGGCACAATGCCTCTTGCATGATTGACCAGTAGTTCTACTGTGTCATGAACTACAGTTTCTACCATAATAGCTCTTGCTTCATTGCTGATGTTTGTCTAAAGTGAAGAATAGTGGCTTTGGTTTCTGTATAAAAGTTATGTATCTGGACTTTCATTTACTTCTAGTATAATAGCAAAAGACTGGATAACAGTATTTTCCACTGTTCTATACCATTACCAATATCAGTAAATTCAAAGGAGTGCCCAGCATGATTAACCCAAAGGGAACACATGTGAAAATTTCAGAAGAGGCCAGAGAGGTGATTTTTCTTTTTCTGTTTCCTTTTCATTTCCATAGTTGTTGACCAGTTCACCTAGCCCAGCTCTCCAGCCTTTTGCAACTCTGTCCTCTGGACTCCTTTTAAGGATCTTCATAACATTCACTTCCTTTCTGGTATGAGAATGAAAGCCTTGTTTCTTTTAGTATTGTGTATTCCTAGACTTCCCTTCCCTTCATTCTTTTCTGAATTAAATGGGATATTTTCCATCTGGGACCTGGCTGTGCTTTGCAGTATATAATTCAGCTTGACTCATACTTAATCTTGTAAGCTACTGTGTGTATTTTTCAAGCTTGTAAGGTTCAGATAAGGATTTATTTATTTAATTTCTCTGATGACTGCACACGCAAGATGTTGGACATCTTTTTTAATGCAAAACTCCAAAACTCCACACTCTACTGTGCCATATTGGTTTGAACTATATGGTTTGAACTAAGATTTATAAGCTTATTGGAATAACCAAGCAATAGCTAACAATACTGTAATACACTATATCTAAATAGTTCTAGCTGTAGTTTCAGATCTCAGTGAAAAATAACATCCTTGCTCATAGTTAAGTGGGGAAAAAAACAAATGAAAATTATGTGTCTTTTTAGAAACGTCCAATAGATTAATTTCTTTTGAAATAGATGATGGGAACAATCAACATCACTCATCAACCCTGTATTGGTTGATACAAACTGTTTCTAATCAGAGTAATAAAGATAAAAAATCAATGAGTGCATCAGAGAGATTTGATTCCTGACAACCACAGAAATGTGAATAGTGTTTCCTGGTCCAAGAGATGGCTTCTGTTTATGCATAGCTGGAACAGCAAGGTAAAACGTGAGATTTTGTGGAGACGTGAACAGTTTTAAGTAGGTTTGCTTGTTATTTTGTTGTTTCTGAATCATAGAGTTTCTTTTTTAAACTGTGAAATTCATATATGCTCATTTCTTGCATTTCAGCTTTAGCACGTCAAATGTGCATTGACCTACCGCAATGGATGATGGCTTTTGTTACATGATCAACTTTTATTAATAATTCTAAAAACATACTGATAATTATAGTTTCCATTCCTGGAATGAATACCAAAAAACTTTAAATTCATAGGCTGTCTGGTAAAGTGGCTGCTTTGTATCCTGCCAAGGCTGCTTCCAAGATAAGGAATGTCTTCATAAAATTCTGTGGCCTGAAGTCCTTCTAACACTCTGTGGTGCCTCTGAGCCAACCCTACAACCCCAAACCAAATCCTAACCCAACCGGGTTCTCCCAGCAAAATGGTACATACAGACTCAGGGTATAACAATCTCCAGGTTGGAAAAACTTCCCATAGTTGCCTGCACACATCAAAGTGGGAGACATCTAATGGTTGTCCACCCTAATTCCAAGTGTCAAAGGTTCTCCAAATAACTCCATGTCAGGAACAAACCACTACAGGCTGCTTAGTCCACCTGGACATAACTTCCACTCTGTTATCTAGAGCAGGACATCTCTGTCAGCTGTTGCTCCACAGTATAATCCTCATGCATCCTTCTGATCCAACAGGGACCATACTAGAGCCATCTCCAACTTATTTTATACCTGGCCTTACCTTCTTAACTTGTCATTATTTGTATTAAAATCTTGTTATAGAAACATGGCTAGTATTAACAACTACTTTACACAGAGGAGGATTCAGAAATACTCATACATCTAAGTCTCTGTGAAAAAAATGTCAAAAAGCTTCTGAACATAAGAAGTCAATTGAGTTCCTACAAAAACTCTTCCAGAATTTCAAATGAATGAAATTTTTTTTTGCTGTCTTACACACCCATTCAGGGTTGTGACCTGTGAAAAAACAGATGTTTGCTCTTAGTTGCCAGTTCTGGCCTGATTCCGATAACCCCTTGGCACCCTTTACGTAACAGTTGGAAATACACCTGATTCCAGCAGCTCAATGACTTTGTAACTTTCTTTTTATATTTTATCATGGAAAAAACCTTCACCTTTTTTCCCCTTTTATGGACAAATGCTGAAGCAGCCTTTCTGTAACAAATGTTGCCTACCTTGAAACACAGCCATCTTTGATTGTCCACTGGGTTATTCATACCCAAGTCTATAAAACTAAACTGCTATAACAGTGTCAGGCATTTTCAAGAATATATTTTTTTGCCTAAATCTATTCCAGAAGCATGCTTTGTGCTGCTGCATTAATGACACCAACCCTAAGCAAGGCATAATTGATGTGCATTATAGCTCCTTCTTTGACACTATTGCCATATACATCCTGCATGATGAGTTCAAATCTTTTGGTTGGTGTTTATCTATGTGGATTTTACACATTCTCCCCCTGTTTGCATGATATTTCTTCTGGCTACTCCACTTTTCTCTCACATCCCCAAAGATGTGTGTATTAGTTTAATTGGAGATTGTAAATTGACATTGTTTAATTATGAGTGACTAAATGAGTTGACCTTTTAATGGACTGAGACTCTGTCCTGGGCTCATTCCTGTCCTGAACCTGATGCTTCCAAGATATGTTCTGACCTCCTGCAATGCTGAATAGGTTTAGGTGGATTTGAGAATGTTCTGTTGTGTTATGTTACTGTTTGTCACTCCACACATACTGTAAATTCCTAGCACTAATCTTTAACAACAAACCATGGATTATGAAGGACCGGAATTCTCTGTTGAATAAGGAAAAGAGAGCCTTCAGGTCTGGTAATCGGGAGGAGATCAAGTGAATGAAGTCAGAACTGACAAAGTACCTACAGAAAGAGAATGTTCCGTACCAGAACAAGCTGAAATGCAAGAGACAGCAGAACAGCATTAAACAAGTGTGGAACAGAATGAGAAATACCACTGATTACAAGCAGGCTGTAAAATCTCAACAAAGACAGGTCAGATGAACTGGACCATTTCTTTAACAGGTTTGACTCACATATGTCAGTCCAGTACTTCCCCAATACTGGTAGCCACTGTGTGCAAATTGAGGAGGTATTGGACTCCTTACAGCCACTCCACCTTTCATGACCTTTGTACCTCCCTGAGACCTCTCTTCTGATGACACTATACCTGTGGTTTCCACCCCCCCACCCCCACACTTCCCAGTTTGTGTCTGCAGACCAGGTGAAGAGAGAGCTAGGGGAAATTCATCATAAACTTGGCTGTAAAACCTGATTGCCTGAATTTGCAGAAGGTTTCTCAGCTGTTGAAAACATGTGGTGTGGTCCCAGTATCAAAAAAGAAGGACTTTAGAACAGTCACGTCATGCATTATGAAGACCTTTGAGAGACCGGTTCTGATACATCTCCAACCACTGGCTACAGACTAGCTTGATCCTCTGCAGTTTCCCTACCAGCCCCATACAAGCATAGAGGATGCTCTGATTTATATGCTGCATAGAGTCTACTCCCACATGGACAAAGCTGAAACCAAAATCACAATCACAGTCTTTGATTTCCCCAGTGCCTCTGACACTATCCTGTCTCACAGAACAGGAAACAAGCCAATTGCCATGCACCTTGATGCCCCACAGTCTCCTGGATCATGGACTATCTAACCAACATACAGCAGTGTGTGAGGCTTAAGGACTATGTGTCAGAGATAGTGGTGTGTAACACTGGGGAACCCCAGTAAACTGTCCTGTCTACCTTCTTGTTTATCCACTGCACAATGGATTTACAGTATAGTACCATCTGTTGCCATCTTGCCATCTACAGATGTTCTTAGACAACTCCTCCATCATAAGTTATGTTGACAATGGAGATGACTTGGAGTACATTAAAGCTGGTGGATGATTTTATCTTGTGGTACAGAAGGGACCACCCGCAGATCAACATCAACAAGACAAAAGAGTTGTTGGTGGGCCAGGCCTGGGGAGATGCCCAGGTTATCCGTCTTTCTTTTTCAGGCTAAGGGGTGAGAGATAAGGAGGCAATGGTGACCTTAGGGTTCACCTTGTAGTTCCAGATCTCTGGTTTTAGTTCCTGGTGTTGATACTTTAACAGGTCTTTGTCTCACAGACCTGTATTTAATATTCCTTACCATGCTTACCCTTTCAATAAAACACACAAGGTGACAGTCCTTCCCCATATGAGACCCCCTGAGACCAGAAAATATAGCCATCTTGACTAAACTAATATTAAAATTTTTTTTAGTGTATTTATTAAGGCCCTAAAATGTAAAATGCAATATATAAGTAATAGTAAACTGTATATTCTTAACAAAGATCCAGCTGTGACAAGTCAGACTCAGACCTTCCCCTATCTATTCAAGATTATTTCTGGATTTTACAATTTTGATTTAGCTTTTATAAGAAAAAACTGCACAATATTGTTTGGATGGACTCTCTCTTTCATACTTAACTTATTGTCCCACCTTTGACTTTCCCTTCCAAGACTGTATAATATTCAGTGAAGAAGAAGAAGACATTGCATTTATATAGCGCTTTTTCAAGACACTCAAAGCACTTTACAAAATGAGGGGAGAACCACTTTATGCACCACCAATGTGCAGCATCCACCTGAATAATGTGATAGCAGCCATTTCACGCAAGTACACTCACCACACATTAGTTATTAGGTGGTGATAGGATGAGAGAGATGGTTAGCCAATAAGAGACAGGGGGTGATTAGGAGGCCAGAATGCCCAGGCCTTGATGGGCAAATTAGCCAGGACATTGGGATGCAACCTACTCATTAAGAAAGATGTCCAGTGATCTTTTATAACCACAGAGAGTCAGGACCTCCATTTTAAGTCTCATCTGAACGACAACACCATGTTTTCAGCACAGTGTTCCCATTCACTGCACTGGGGCATTGGGATCCACCTTCAGACCACAGGGTAAGCATAACCAGCTGGTTTCACCAAAACCTTCTCCAGCAGCAACCCTAGCTTTTCTTGGATGGTCTCCTCTCCAAGTTCTGTCCAGGCCCAAACATGCTTAGGTTCAAGTGGGTTACAATTTCTATTTTATATCTAACAATCTATAAAGCCATACATGTCTTTGCATTGTTAATATTTATTTACTTCTGATTACACATATCTCTAGCTTCACACTTACTTCTAAGATTTAAAATCTAATAATATTTCAAAGCATAATATCTGACTAATAAAGCCATTTAGTTTTTCTCCAATCCCACACAGGACACTGAAAAACACTTAGTTCAAGTTTTTCAAGCTGCTTACAACAATAAATTACAAAAATGCTTAGTTCAGGTCTTAATAGGGAAATATCAAAAACACTCACAGTTCAAAAGTGGAGATTACTGGGCAGAATTTGGCCAGAATTCTGCTACTGTCATTCTCGTGTTCAGCTCATTATTTAATCTTCAACTGCTCTAAGCTGTCAGTTACATTTTTGCAAGCCAATTTCTGTCTTTTATTATCTAAGTGTCTTCACTCCGTATCTTATTAGTATTATTTCTCAACATAATAAGGTAGAAAAGGTGGTAAATTGATTAGGTATAGAATTATCCATCCATTATCCAACCCACTATATCCGAGCTACAGGGTCATGGGGGTCTGCTGGAGCCAATACCAGCTAACTCAGGGTGCAAGGCAGGAAACAAACCCTGGGCAGGGCGCCAGCCCACCGCAGGGCGCACACACACACCAAGCACACACTAGGGACAATTTAGAATCGCCAGTGCACCTAACCTGCATGTCTTTGGACTGTGGGAGTAAACCGGAGTACCAGGAGGAAACCCACACAGACACGGAGAGAACATGCAAACTCCATGCAGGGAAGCGAAGCCAGGTCTTCTAACTGCGAGGCAGCAGCGCTACCACTGCGCCACCGTGCTGCCCTAAAGAATTATCATGTACACTAAAACTGGCTATAAGTCATCTGAAGTCCACCTGTGGTCTAAATGGACAAAGCTAATGTGCTCATTTAAGCAAATGACAAGTCACAATGGTACAGCTGCTTCTGTCAGGAGTGTTGATGGTAAGAATTAAGCGAACAATCTTTGGGACTATCCAAGCACTTGTAGAATTAATATTTTCAAAATATAGGGACAACATAATAATAATAATGAATTTTAAGGTTAATATCAGTAAACTGGGGTGGGGCAGTGGTAGCGCTGCTGCCTCACAGTTAGGAGACCCGGGTTCGCTTCACGGGTCCTCCCTGCGTGGAATTTGCATGCTCTCCCTGTGTCTGCGTGGGTTTCCTCCCGCAATCCAAAGACATGCAGGGTAGGTGCATTGGCGATTCTAAATTGTCCTTTGTGTGTGTGTGTGTGTGCTTTGCGGTGGGCTAGCGCCCTGCCCAGGGTTTGTTTCCTGCCTTGCGCCTTATGTTGGTTGGGATTGGCTCCCGTGACCCTCTAGTTAGGATATAGCGGGTTGGATAATGGATGGATGGATATCAGTAAACTATAAATTTCAGCAATATAAAGGATGGTGTACATTAAGGAATAATTAATAGTATGGAACACAATATGGAGTCACATATTCAGCATAAAAAGGACATACAGATGTGTTATTTGGATTGGATTATTAATTTAAAAAAATTAAGGATGGTTCTGGAAAATGAAACACCTACCCTGATGAGATTGTTGTCTGTTTCTTCACAATGAGGCAAAAGTTCAACAAAACAGAGCTGCTCCTTGTTGAGAGTTCATTCTCTCCTCAGGTGAAGGGTCCTCTGCTTTTGTGTCGGAAGTCTTGTCATCAAAATAATGTTGTTTACTTACAAAAGGTCAGTAGGGGAAAGTTGGGGGAAAGTGCTGACACTTAATCTTTAAACTGTTTGCTGTGTTTCTCAAGGAGCAACACTTGAACGAGACACACTGCCATTGAGCGTCATGCACGAGTTCTTCTGATCATTCACTCAGTTACTGCTAGTGAGCTTTCAGCCTCTGGGCAACCCTTCATATTTTCTCTCCACATTAGAATACTGCAGAGGAACCTGTGTCAGGACATTAGCTTATCGATGGCAGATACGTTTTTGTACGGTTGTGTACTTGTGCACATGATGTTTGTGTGTGTATTGGCTTATGTGTGTTCAATCATTTATCTGTTTTCTGTACCTGTTTATTTTATTACAGAAAACAAACCTGGAGGACGCAACAGTCAATTGCAAAGCACACTCACACAGTACACACTCCTGTAGCCACTCATGTAGGACCAGTTTAGTGTCGCCAGTAAAACTATCCTGCCGGTCATTGGGTTGTGATGTGGAAACTCATCTGAATACAGGAATATGCACAGACACCACAGAGAGAGCACTCTGACTGCATCTGAAACCCCATAATTCTGATAACCTTGCCATTCATGCTTGCATATCATGTGTGATCATGTGCCTTTGGTTACATTGGTATATGCACTTTGTTTGTGGATGCATGCATATGCGTACATTGGTGTTCATATGCCTTCACATGTGTGTTCTTATGTGTGCACAGTACTAGGTACCAGCAGTCTGCTTATAAAGCCAGTAACACACCATGACTGTGGAGATGCACACCTTATGTACAATGTATTCCAAGTTTCCTTTTTTTAATAAAGTAAAAATAAAAATAAAAATACTTCAGCACATCTCATGGACCTCTAAGTCTTATATTTACGCACATGTGTTTCTCTGTGCTCACGTGCAGACGCACCATGGTTGTTGTCTATTTTTGTTCTTTTTCTTATCTCACAGATACAAGAGAACTTGTTGTCCTGCCTGAGACTTTCAGTTGTTTATCTCTGGCTGAGGAAGGGACTCTGATTGCAACACAAGTGCAACCAAAGCCCCGGTCTGGAGTCCTGAAAGAGGTTAAAAACCCTCACCTCCTTGAAAGGGTCACATGTGGGGGTCTCCGTTACCTCGACTCAATCTGTGCAGTTTGAGCACACTTCTGCACACTTTTTGCTGTCTGTGCAGTCTGTATACAATTTTTGAGGGTCTCTGTTACCACATCACAATTTATGCAGTTAAGGGTCTCTGTAATCTCTCTGTATTCATTTCAGAAACATTGGGTTTTATTACTCTGCCTCTCTCTCTGTGCTGTTAGGGATCTATTTTACTTCACTCTGGTCTGTGCAGTCTGAAAGACTCTATTACCCAGTCTCGCTTAATACTTTCGGGGGTCTTGATAACCTTGCAGTGTTCTGTACAAAGTGAGAGTCTCTGTTACATCGGCTCCTGTAGGTTCAAATGCTCATTGCAGTCTGGGAATTTCAGTTCTTACTTTTTTAAATTTGGGGTCTCTGTAACTCCGCTGTGCTCACTATAATATGGGGTTTCTGATTAAGTTACACAGGGCATTAAATATGATTATAAATTATTGAGCTCAAGGGGAAAACTTTGAGTGACTTTAAACAAAGTGTTATAAATCACAAATAGAAAAATGTAGTGCTGGTGTGAAACGTTACTCACCACAAACAAAGTCCTGCAGCTATTCCTGTTCTCAGGAAGGTTATTTATGTGTTGAAATGGACACTGAACCTAAAAACTTATCTTACTTCTCAAAACATAAGCATTGCAGTCCTCAACAAGGGTCCCTATATTATCATCTCTCCTAGATCTTGGGCCAGCAGCCAAATTCCCAGTATCATGGGTTCTTGCTGATGTTCCCCAAATGGCACTCATACACCCTGGAAATGATAAGGCACAGAGCTTGGCAGGAATGGCAGTGGCAATGCAGTTTGTTTCCAGGCTCACAGCTCCTTCTTCATCTGGAGAGGCTCAAGATAGCCAACAGTGATGTAATGAAGGAGAGTCACTAAGAGTAGTAGGTGCCTTCCAAAGGCTTCTTTTTCCTGTAAGGATGTGATATCACTGAGAAGGCTTATTTACTTAGACTTAGGTCCTTCAGTGCCATTTGGTGTGCTGGGCAGCACACTTTCGCCAACAAGTTCAATTGGTCGCGATGATTGCAGCTTCGTCCCATTTGATGTCAACAGCCTTTAGATCATCATGGCATCTTCAAGCTGTACTCCTTGACAATTCTAGATCCTTCCTGAGATGTGTATCTTTTTGGGAGATTACGGGTTGTTTTCTGAAACAGGAGTAGACCGTGCTTTGAGGCACCTGGGGTTCTCAGTTCCTTTCTCTATGGTCTCCTCTGTGGTTCCAGCCCAGCAGTCATGCACTTCAGAACAGGTAATCCACCTGAAACTAACCATGTTTGGGCCATCCAGTACTTGGATGGGAGACCATCTAGGGAAAGCTTGGGTTGCTGCTGGAAGAGGTGTTGGTGAGCCAGCAGGGGGCACACACCAAATGCCCCAATGCAGTGATAGGAACACTGTGCTATAATAATGGTTTAATCCTTCAAATGAGATGCATAACTGATGTCCTGACTCTCTCTGGTCATAAAAGATCTCTGGTCATCTTTAGTGAAGAGTATGCTGTTTTTCGAAGTCCTGGCTAAATTGCCCATAAAGGCCTGGCTATTCTGGCCTTCTAGTCATTCCCTATCTCTGATTGGCTAATTATCTCTGTCATCTCTTTACCGCCTAATAACTAATGTGTGGAGAGTGTACTGGTACAAAATGGCTGACATTACATTATCCAGGTGGATGCTGCTCATTGCTGGTGGCTGGAGTGGCTTCCCCCCTCCATGTAAAATACTTTGAGTGTCTTGAGAAGTGTGCTATATAGTTTTTCGTGAGTAAAACTGGTGATATGTGGAGGGGCAAATGGAGTTTTCTTCTGATTATATGTGCTGAGCAAGAACAGTGAGTGCGAAGTGATGTATCTGGGCAGCAGATTTGGTATTCTATGAACAGCACAGTCTCTGGGATGTTCCTAAAGATTGCCAGCATGATTTTTTGAAAATAATTGATCCTGCAATAGAATATGAAGACAACACAAATTTACAGAAGATACAGTCGTATTTCATAAAAGTACCAGATGCCAGAATGTACAGTAGGCGCACTATCTGCTGGCCTTGGCAAAAGTCAAGGTAAGAAAAACACAAGAGAACCAGGAAAATCAATAGTAAGTTCTTGCGCTGAAGATTAGGAGCTCCATCCTTACTAAGCAGTCGGGCATTTAGGTACACTAGCTTCTCCTCTGTTCTATCCATTTTTTGTATTTTTAGACAGGAATATTCATGTCTCACAGACAACCACTGCGCCACCATGTCATCAATGCAGCTAGTAGAAATGGTGCTTTATGATTTAATGCTTTAAAAAAGCTGCATTCACAGTTACCTGTCCCATACCTTTGAATACTGCAATTGATACACAAAAATGAAACAAATGCTGCATGAATGATCTAACAATAGTACAATTTCCTAATCATTTCCATGTTTTTTGAGAGGCCCAAGCCTTCCTAAACCACATGCTTGCTCCCTGACATCCCATGTATCCATGTAAAATGGGTGGCCTGTGTACCATTTAGTATGCTTATTCTGTGCTGTCCCTTCATGCCTTCTTCAGTTATATTCAGTGAGTTTCATACCCTTCATATGTCACACAAGGCCTGGACCCTGGGCTAGCACTTATGCCTACTCAGCAGTCTTTGTTCTTCTTTTTCCTAGAAGATTGCCAAAATAATGTAGCGGATTTGTGGCTGGTTCTGTCCGGGCAGCCTCAAGGCCAGAGTAGCTGAACTAGTCAGAGCTGGCACACAGCCACTCTTCTGGCACAGCAAGAGTGAGATCAGCAGAGGCTTTTAGAGAACTTTGATCAGATTCCCCAGAGCTTTTGATGTGCGCTGCCAATGCTTTTACAGGAGGGTGTCTGGTGTGGAGACTCGAGGGCTTTTTAGATGCTAGTTTGGATTGGTCATAGAGGTGACCTGCTGGCCATGTTAAACTGTTTTGGTCATTTTGCAGTGGTTTCTGAATAGACATAGTATTTGCCAGTCTATGCCACTATGGTACTAGTTTTGTAGACAGTGTCCTGGCCACTCTTGTCGTAATTCTATAAACACTGTGTTAGTCAGTCAGCGTTGATTGCTCTTTATACACTGTATTGATCACTCTAGGGTGACCATTTTGTCATATTGGTCATTCCTTGGTGACTGCTTAATAGACACTGTACTGCTTTAAAATGTACAGTACCGGTCACTCAGTTGTTATTGCTCTATAGACACTGTTAACTGCTTCATGGCCAGTTCATAGACACTCTGTTGGCTACTATGCTGACAACTTTGTTTAAACTGTAATGGTCACTCTAGGGTGACTGTTCTATAAGTATGTTGTATAGATGCTGTACTGTTCACTCTATAGCTACCAAACTGTCACTCCATGGTGAATGATGCCACCGCACCAGCCACTTTATATTGTGCCCCAGTCACTTCATTATAACTGCTGTAAAGACAGTGCTCTGGGCACAATGCGATTACTGCTTTATAGACACTCTATTAGTCAGAATTCACTGGTCATTTTGTTGGTTTTATCTACACTGTATTGTGACATTTGCTCTCTGGGTACTTCTCTGGTCACTTTATGGTGATTGCTCTATATACATTAGGGTCACTACTTCAGGACTCTTTCCAGTTATTTAGGCAGCAATAACTGTGGTCTTCTGTAGGGTCCATCAGACTGTTGATCCTGAGGCAACTGACTGGGCATCTATCTAGAATACTCTGTCATTATCTTCCCCTCTTCAGTCTGCTCAGGGCCTTGATGAGCTTCTCTGATTGCTTGGGGTTTCCTTTTCTTCTACTTGCAGGTTGTGGTTTGCTTTAGTTGAACTTTCTGGCACAACCTGTTAGTGTTCCTTTCCCCTGTGAATGTGGACCCTTTATACCCTAGGCACTTCTTCTTTGGGAAACTTCCATGGGACCTCCTGATCCATTATGAATTCACCAAACAATCCCTCTCTGTGAGATATTTAACCTGATTGGCACAGTTCTTTCTTGAGGAATGTCCTGCTAGTGATTCCTCCCTTCTCCCCACTGGACATTCATCCACATCATACAAATGCAGACATCGGTTTAAAACTCTGTGTGGATCCTCTCAGCCCTAATAGGAAACTCATGTCTCATGGGTGACGAAGAACTTCTTGGCTAACAAAATATTCTGGAGTCTTTGCCAGGACTTTCTCTCACAAGATTTGGGAACTGGGAGCATAAATGAACAGGGGTGAAGGGTACACAATGTATATATTGGGTTGTGTTTTCCATTAGTAAAAATAGAGTTCATTTAAATACATTCTTATTTGTCATGGCACTGGAAAGTGATGACATGATTGTCACTGGTTGGATATACAAATAAGAATTTCACCATATTCTGAACATGTGACCATTCTACCACTACTACTGCTGCTGCTCTGATAGTGACTTTCCCTCTCCTACATGAGGCCATCTGCACTCTTAAAATGGCTCCCAATTCAGCTGTCCAATTGACTCTGTTCTACAAAGGGCTTCCACAAATCTGGATATCTGTGATCTCTGGGTGCTGGGGGATGGCGGCTTCCATCTATGTAGGTGTCCATGCTTTACAAAAAGCTTCTATCTGCCCCAAGTGGATGCTTTTCTCTGTTCAGTGTGTCTATCTACTTGTGTGCCTCGTCTCTGTGAAGGTTCTTCTATTCTCTGCAGGATTGTGAGTCTCTTCCATCTCCCCTACAAGGCACTTCTGAGTCTCTGGCTGTATGTAATCTGCTCTAGCAGGTACTTCCATCTACCTTACTCCATTAACAGCATCAATTCCTCTCTACACAGACAGATCAGCCTTGCAAGGGGCTTCCAGTTACCTGGGTCCAGGAGCTCAGTTAGGCATGAGGACACCTTTATTCTATAGGGCACTTCCTTTTCCTGTGTATAGTTGTAGCTGAATTCAGCTCAAGTTGGCTTCCTTTGGACAACCTTAGAAAAGCTAGAGTTTCCATTTCATCATAAAGAGCAGTTATAATGGAATGGAGCAGTGAATAAAGGAGAACATATTAAAGCAAGCCATTTTAAAAGAGCACAAAAAGAGAAATGACAAAATGTGATGTGCAGCTTCTTCCATTTTGCCTTTCTACTCTACTAGGGTTTCTGACAGTATTTCCAAAGTGGAATTTTCCATAGGTCCTGGATCGGGGTTGCCACTATGCCAGTTCTACTTTTTGTCTAATTTGGGGGGAGCAGATATCTCTTCCAAGGCTGCTTTTCACCCTGCTTTCCTCCCTCTTCCTGATGCCACCTGCTAGCACAATCGTCACTCACTCACTCATAACTCTTACACCTGGGCCAAGCCCCCAGGGATGGGAGCCAATCGGGACAGTAGGCTGTGGAGTGTGATTGCGGAATGTTCCGCCAAAGTGCTTGCGTCAATGGGGACACAGATTGCATTGCATCAGAGGCTGCTGAACGCTGCAGTTTGAGCTTCACAATATTTTCAATCAGCTGTTGAATAATTAACCTTTTACGTGCATGTTAATAGTTGATCATAAGTTGGCACCTGCTGGGAATGGTGGCGGGGGGGTGAGCAGTAGATAGTATTTAAGGGGCACTGACCAGGAACAGGCAGAACACAGAGAACACTGACCTCCACTGAGAAAAGACAAAAGAGAGGCAAAGAGAAAACCAGAAGCATCCACAGTAAGTATCAAGAGGGCTGGCATGGGGTCATTCTGCATCCACTAATGGTATACATGGAATTGCATGAAAATTATTTTGAAAATGCTTTGGAAACACAAATGTCTGATTTTGCTACTGGGATCCTGCCCAGGACTGCTGGAGTGGGCAATCCACTTTAACTCTTCTGTATATAACTCACATTCTGGCAGATGCACTGTAGACAGAGTGCTGGCTCTGCCCCCATGGTCAGCTCGTTCATTTATATCTGGGACAAGTGAGATAACAGATACTTTAGAAATCTGCTTGGCTGCCTATTCGTGTCAGGCTCTGTACGCATTGTATTGGTGTGATGAAACTGGTCATTCTCTGTTATCCATTCTGTAGAAACTATACACGCTGCATTGGGAATTCTCTAGCTGCTCTTTCATGAACATTGTATTGGTCACTTCGAGGTAGCTGATCTGTACTTTCCTTGTAACTTTCATGTTGCTATATACAGTAGATGGTGTACTGGTCAAACACGGGTGGCAAGTGTCTATAGACACTGAAGTGATTACATTCTGCTGTCCTGGCAACTCTAGAGTGACAGCTCTATAAAAAACATACTGGTCACTCTTTGGCGAGTGCAAAACTGACATCATATTGATCAGTCTTTAGATGACTGTCCTATAGACATCATGCTGGTCACTCTGTGATAGTTGCCATAAAATACTGCTCTGGTCACTCTGTAGTGACTGCAATATGCTGCATACACTGTATCGGTCACTTTGTAGTGGCTGCGATTTAGACACAGAATTTGATCAGCCTGCTGTCACCTGCAGTGTCTGTTTTATAGATACTATAGTGATCACTCCATATATCGAGATGCATAAACGTTCCTTGTGGTGACTTCTCTTAAGATACTTCATTGTGACTGGTCTATAAAGACTGCTTTGGTGACTACATAATTACAACTTTATAAACACTGCAATAATCTCCCTGCGCAGACTATTCTAAGTATTCTGCACTGGTCAGTCTCTGGTGACTGTTCAGTAGATGCTGTGCCGGTCCCTTTGTAGTGACTGTTCTATACACACCATACTGATCACTTTCTGGTGACTGCTCTAAAGATACTTTGCTGGTCACTTTACTGCTCTATAGATGCCGAACTGGTCACTATGTAGTGACAGCTCTATGCAAACTGAAGTGGACAATCTGTGTTGACTATTCTATATAAAATGTAGCAGTCAATCTGCAGTGATTGTATTATAGTCATCATACTGGTCAATCTGTGGTAGCCATTTTACGGACACTGTTAATATTCACTCTGCAGTATCTGCTGTAGAGCTGTAACAAATGTTCCTGTGTTGTACTATAGGGTTCTGAGGGTGGCTTTCAGATATATGTGCCCTCTATCTGTCCATCTTCAACTGGTATATGGACCCAAGGGCCTTGGCTATAACCGAGTTTGTTTTATTTAGGACAATGCCACCCCAGTTGCACTCTCAGCCACCTGCCTCCATTAGGATTGCTCAAGGCAACCTGAGCAGTCTAAGTCCAGCTCTGAGGGATTTCATAGATGCCAGCATCACCCTGTGCCAGCCGGAGAGCCTACATATTTGTGATGGCTCAGAGGAAGAGAACAAGAGAATGCTGGCAGTGCTGGAGGAGCAAGGCATGATCAAGAAACTGCCCAAATATGAGAACTGGTGAGTGACCAGGAAGCTGGATGGCCGCTCACAAGTCTGACTCTGTGCCACTGACTGGTGCTAATTAAAGTTGTGTTTTTTACGAAAAGACACACCTTGGTTACTAACTAGTCTTCTGTTTTACCCCAACAGCTGGCTTGCACGCACAGACCCCAGGGACGTGGCCAGGGTTGAGAGCCGAACCGTGATTGTGTGCCAGGAGCAGAGGGATGCCATTCCTATTTCCAAGAGTGGAGTCAGCCAACTGGGCCGCTGGATGTCTGAGGAGGAGTTTGAGAAAGCAGTCAACATGCGTTTTCCAGGGTGCATGAAAGGTAGGTAAAAAATGACTGCCCTGGACCACTGATGGTGGTCTGCATGACTCTATACTGAGAACACATATTAACAGCAGACTTGTAGAGTAATTGATATATGCTAATGCACACTCTGTTCCTTCAGGTCGCACCATGTACGTCATTCCTTTCAGCATGGGACCACTGGGCTCTCCGCTCTCCAAGATTGGCGTGCAGCTCACTGACTCTCCATATGTAGTGGTCAGCATGCGAGTGATGACACGGATGGGCTCTTCAGTCCTTGAGGCTTTGGGAAACAACAGCTTTGTACAATGCCTTCATTCAGTGGGCTGCCCATTACCTCTCAAGAGTAAGTGGCTCTTTGCTGACGCTTAACATCCTGCCAGATCCCTATGTCTTCTTTCACACTGGCTTTAACCTGTGTGTCTCCTCTTGCTTTCAGAGCCATTGATCAATAACTGGCCGTGCAATCCTGACCTTACTCTGGTGGCCCACATCCCTGACCAGAGAAAGATTATCTCATTTGGCAGTGGTTATGGAGGGAATTCACTACTGGGAAAGAAATGCTTTGCTCTGAGGATTGCTTCTAAGATTGCAAAGGATGAGGGGTGGCTGGCTGAACACATGCTGGTAAGAAATGTCCAGTCATTAGAAGGCCTCACACTGTTTACTGGCCATTCTGAACTTATTTTTTTAAATTAAATATGCTGATTTTTTCATCAGATTCTGGGCATCACAAACCCCGAAGGCTGCAAGAAGTACTTTGCCGCAGCCTTCCCAAGTGCCTGTGGGAAAACTAACCTGGCAATGATGCAGCCCAGCCTGCCAGGGTGGAAGGTTGAGTGTGTCGGAGATGACATTGCATGGATGAAGTTTGACAAAGAAGGTAAGGCCATTCTTATTGACTCTTATGAATGTTTCTAATCGGACCATTCAGCTTGGCTAAGCCTTTCTACTAGGGTCCTATTCTTTTGTCGCCACCCTCATTAACTTGCACTTTGCTTTGAAACCTGAAGTATGTGACAAATGACTCCTCTTATTAAACTGGTGCTTCAGGTCTTGTTTCTTGGGGACAAGCTTGTCAAGTCTCATTTGGTTCCTGCACAATGGTTTATGCAGATTAAAATGCCCTATCAGATCTGGCCTCACAATTTGTAGTCATTTGGATCCAAACCTGAGGAGATACTCTGAATTTGTGCCCCTCTGGATAACTGACAATGTAAAATTGGGTTTCATTCCCTTGTAGTAAATCTAAATGTATCTACTGAGTTTTCCTTGGATTCCTATAACTTGGCCCGTGTACTCCTACAATTAGTCTTGAGTTCCTCTCCATTGCAGTATACCTACTTAGAATACTTAGAGATACCAGATTCTGCTTCACAGAGAAAACAATAAAAGAGGTCAATGTCCACACTGTAAACTTTGCTAATTTTGTTTGCCTGTACTGAACTGATCTATTCTTCCTTCATTTTCTGCAGGAACCCTCAGAGCCATCAATCCAGAGAACGGATTCTTTGGGGTGGCACCTGGGACCTCCATGAAAACAAACCCCAATGCCATGAAGACAATCTGTCATAACACAATCTTCACCAATGTGGCTGAGACCAGTGATGGAGGAGTCTACTGGGAAGGCATAGATGAGCCACTGTCAGAGGGTGTCAGTCTTATCTCATGGAAGAACCAGTCATGGGACCCAGAAAGTGGTAAGGAGTATTTCCTGGACAGGCTAATCATTCTACGAAAGTTCCAGTCCAGTCTTCACCTTACCTACAAATTCAATTTTTTGCAGAGGAGCCATGTGCTCATCCCAACTCTCGCTTCTGTGCACCTGCCAACCAGTGCCCAACGATTGACCCCATGTGGGAATCTCCAGAAGGTGTGCCAATAGAAGGAATCATTTTTGGAGGAAGACGACCGGAGGGTAAGGACAATAAATAACATTAGCTTAGTTAAAGTGTCTCTGGACCATTAGTGTAAGGGGTGGTAATGAAAAACAACAGTGTTCTAGTGAAGGGATGGTATACATGACAAAGAGAGATCAGCAGTAATGCGGGGGTGCTAATGAAAGGTAGCAGCTTCAGAAACAGGAACATACTGACTATGACAATGGGTCTGGAACTGTAGGGAGACTGGCAATCATATACTTATGTTCTGCTTTCTAATTTAGGTGTGCCACTGGTTTATGAGGCTTTCAATTGGCAGCATGGAGTTTTTGTCGGTGCAGCCATGAGATCAGAAGCTACAGCAGCTGCAGAGCACAAAGGTAAGTAAGCAGAGGGTGGGCTGGTCAATGGGTACCTGAGATAGGCAAAGCTTATGATCTGTCACTCCTGTGAACCGTAGCGTCCTAATACTTCTGCTTTGGGCCCACAGGGAAGGTCATCATGCATGATCCCTTTGCAATGAGGCCATTCTTCGGTTACAACTTTGGCAAATATCTGACCCACTGGCTAAGCATGGAACACTTCCCAGAAGCCAAACTGCCCAAGATCTTCCACGTCAATTGGTTTCGCAAAGATCAACAAGGTCATTTCTTATGGCCAGGGTATGGTGAGAATGCCCGTGTCCTGGAATGGATGTTCAAGAGGCTGGATGGAGAGGTGGGAGTCTTCCCTTCTGCCATTGGTTACCTGCCGGCTGTAGGCACTCTCAATCTAAAAGGCATGAAGGACATTAACCTCAAGGAACTCTTCAGCATCCCTAAAGACTTCTGGGAACAGGAGGTGCATGACACCCGGAAGTATTTTGAGGAGCAAGTTGGTGATGACCTTCCTTATGAGATTGAAGAACAGCTGCAACATCTGGAGCAGCGAGTGCAACACTTGTGAGGGATGACTGTTGGCTGAGGCTGGACCTCACAGCTGAGAGATAAAACAAAAAAACACCATCAGTACCATCGACGCTTCGCTGATAAAGGAGGCAGAATTCTGAGCAGCCAAAGTGACTCCACTGGCCGCTGCTATCTTATTATTTATTTTTGTATTGTTTAGTGTTAATTTATTAGGAATTCACTATATTCTATATTCTATAACTTTAAATTGTGCACAAAGAGATCTTAATAAAAACATCTTAACTTAGGAGTTGTCATTGTGGTAGAGTGAATCTCCTGGGACAAAAGGGGCTGATTTCAACTCTGTTTGCAGACAAAGACCCAGAAGTTGAGTCACTTGAAGTGGGTTACACAGTCACTTCACAGAGGAATATGCAGCATAAAAATGGCACTTAAAATAACGTTAACAAATATACTGTAGTAAGCTGAGCTTGAATGGAATAGTCCTCAAAGACAGACTCCAATGAGAGAGTCACACAATGGAGCACAGAGAGCTACAATATAGCTAATACTTTTAGATAGATAGATAGATACTTTATTAATCCCAAGAGGAAATTCACATATTCCAGCAGCAGCATACTGATAAAAAGCAATATTAAATTAAAGAGTGATAACAATGCGGGTATAACAGACAAAAACTTTGTATAATGTTAATGTTTACCCCTCGGGGTGGAATTGAAGAGTCGCATAGTGTGGCGGAGGAACGATCTCCTCAGTCTGTCAGAGGAGCAGGACGGTGACAGCAGTCTGTCGCTGAAGCTGCTCCTCTGTCTGGAGATGATCCCGTTCAGTGGATGCAGTGGATTCTCCATGATTGACAGGAGCCTGCTCAGCGCCCGTCGCTCTGACACGCATTTCAGACTATCCAGCTCCATGCCTACAATAAAGCCTGCCTTCCTTACCAGTTTGTCCAGGCCTGAGGCATCCTTCTTCTTTATGCTGCCTCCCCAGCACACCACCGCGTAGAAGAGGGCGCTCGCCACAACTGTCTGATAGAACATCTGCAGCATCTAATTGCAGATGTTGAAAGACGCCAACCTTCTAAGGAAGTATATTGCATGTATTCTAGATATACAGAAATCCATTTTTTTTCTGATGGCATTTATTGTATTTGTCAGCTAAAACTAAATAAGGAAACATCAGTTAAACTACACCAGATGTCGAGTAAAATGCAACATCTGGATAGTCAGTCAGTCATTTTCCAACCCGCTATATCCTAACACAGGGTTATGGGGCCTGCTGGAGCCAATCCCAGCCAGCACAGGGCACAAGGCAGGAACAAACCCGGGCAGGGCACCAGCCCAGCACAGGGCACACACACACCAAGGACAATTTAGGATTGCCAATGCACCTAACCTGCATGTCTTTGGACTGTGGGAGGAAACCCACGCAGGCATGGAGAGAACATGCAAACCCCATGCAGGGAGGACGCAAGAAGCAAACCCAAGTCTCATTACTGCCAGGCAGCACCACTGTCATCTGGATAGTGTTTTAGACAACTCCAGTTAAGCAGTTAAGTTACATTGATAACTAGTTTTTGAAATAGAAATACAAACAGATATATCATCTTACAGCAGAAATTGTACTAACATAATTTGCATGCATCTATAAAGGTGTGCGGAGCTCATAATTCAACGCTGCCGCAGTCCCCTTTCTAAAGCTATAAACGTAATAAATAAATATGATAAGCATCGTTTAGATATTAGCAAAACAACTCTTTTTAAACACTATTTGATCATCGACGCACATAATGTGGGAACAATTACAAGTGAAACATTGCAAGGTGGTGTTGTGCTGGGGAACTGAAAAGCTTTTTTAAGGGGTAAACCAAAGACAGACGAGAAACAGAAAAGGGTCAAAATCGGGAGATCGGTTAGGGATCAAACAACGAAGCCAAAGAGCAAGACTAACATCGAGGTCCGAAGGACAAAATGAAAGCGAAGAACCCAAGAGTGCAAAATCAGTAAATTACTTGGATAAAGACTCAGCGTTTGTGTCTGGCAGTGCGGGTGGTGGCGGGTATTGGTACAGTATTTAAATAAGGTGACCATCCGTCCCCGTTTTCCGGGGACAGTCCCTTTTTTCGGACAACTGTCCCCACTCTGAAACATGTCACCGGTTTAAGATTTCGTCCCCGGTTTCAGCTGGTTCACTTTTTTGAATGTATCTCATCACCACGATAATTTGAATTCGGCGCGCGTGCACGGTGTTTTGACGGAGGTCACGCTTTACCACATCCTGCAACTTTGGCGAGGAATCACGTGATAAGCTTTCGCTTTGTACTCTGTAGTGTTTAAAAGTCCCTACCCGTGATCTGTAGATTGTACGCTCCTCTAGCCCCCAGTCCCCCCGGATTGGCCCAAAAAAATCTGGTCACCTTATATTTAAACCCACAGCAGTAACTGCAAACATTTAAATAAGCTGGGCAACCCGTACCCCCACCTCCGATGGGAAAAGTTGCCCTGTAACAAGGGTAAAATGTAAAAGGGTGACATCGGAAATGCTGGGGGGTCAAGTTGTAGTAAAGTCCTATAATCCGACATGTAACTGCATACATGAAAACTGGGCTGTTTGTTTCATGTAAAGTAATTGATATTGGAGAGAGAGTTTGTGTGAGGAATGAGACAAGCTGCACCTGTCCGCTGTCTTATTGTTTGAAACATTCTGGTGACGAGGATGGCTGAATTTTCACTTCTGCCACCTCCTCCCTTCCTTGCCATGCTGGAGAGCCCCCAGTACCTTAGACGTGCTGGTGAGGAGTCTTTTAAAACTTACCTCCTGTCTCTCGATTTGTAAAATGTCAAGTGATGTGCTTAAGAGAGCGGACAGGTGCAGCTTGACTCAGAGAGGCGTTTATTCCAGAACCTCCATTCCCGCCAAAACTTTTTCACCAACCCCGAACACTTTACGGCAAACCGGCACCCGCTGTCGTAAAATGTACATAATGCAATCTTAACACGGACTCGTGAAATATTGCCGCTTGAAACAACATACAGTATATATTTGCTACCCACTCTCTAAATTACTATACACGAGATTATAATTTAATTCTCATAAAATACACACTTATACATTTTTATTTTTATAAATAAATATTTATGCACATGCTTCATGAAGCAGTTCATTCCCTGAAAATCTGACACAAGAGTAACAATAACTATTTTTAAATTTTAGAAAAAAAAATGTAAAACAATAAAAAAGTTTAGCTTTAAACAATGAAAAAGAAAAACATAAAATTGCCAATAAAAAAATGTATAATACGAAAATTGAATCCATGAATTTTCCTAACCAGCTTATCCAGGACAGGGACTCGGAGCAAAGGAGCCTATCCCAACAAGCAAAGGAAGCAAGAAAGGAACAAAACCGGGACAGGACGCACACACTCACACAGACACAAGTACACGAGAGGAAATTTAGCAATGCCGAATCACTTACCCCGCATGGCTTTGCGATATCAAACGTGAGGGGCTGTGTTGCTCCTCCATCACGTTGCTACTTCAAATACAATACCGATGATGTAAACCAAAAAAGTGCCAACCGTAAACACGCGGGGTGAGAACTGAAGAAACTTAACAGACACTAGCTAAAACCTTAAACAGATTAAAAATAAATTTAAAAAAATCACAAAATATCACTAAAGGACACCATCAGTACTATATATACACAACGCGGTATGCCTCAGTAAAAACCTGTCATAAACATTGCAGCGTGGGAGCAAAAAATATAGGTTGCTACGTAGATAATATACTACTATTAATTAAAATAATAATCCATCCATCGACCCGCTATATCCTAACTACAGGATCACGGGGGTCTGCTGGAGCCAATCCCAGCCAACACAGGTCGCAAGGCAGGAAACAAACCCCAGGCAGGGCGCACACACACAAACAGAATTTAGAATTGCCAATGCACCTGACCTGCATGTCTTGGAGGAGACCCGCGGAGAACATGCAAACTCCACGCAGGGAGGACACGGGAATCGAACCCAGGCCTCCTAACTGCGCGGCAGCAACGCTAGCCACTGTGCCACCGTGCCGCCCTAAAACAATAATAATAATAATAATAATTCAAAATGCAACAACAACAATAATAATAATAATAATAATAATAATAATAATAATAATAATAATAATTGTCAGAGAGCTATATGTAAAAATATGGAAAACAAACGACAATGCCTTGATTATACGGTCCTGGGCTTCGAAATGCGCACGCGCCGATTAGATTTCTCGGACGCTGGCGTGCGGCAAAATGTTGCAAGTTCGTACTGCGATTTTTTACATTTTTAAAATGAAGGGATTTATCACAATATGTGAATAAGGTAATGGATGATTATATAATCTCTAAGTTTCACACTTATTTTTTTATTATTCATTATTTCGTAATGTAAAAAATTTATATGACAATAGATTGCAGTTTGAGCGATTGCCTTGTTGACTCATTCGACGTGTCGGTCAAGCCAGACAGTGTGGGTGGGTGACATACAACTTATACAAAACAACTTCTTTTTGTATAGCACTCTTCACTAAGTGCAAGAGCAGAGCGCTGTGAATAATTCTCAGTAAAAATACGTATATGCAGATTTGTTAAATAAAAAAACACGAAGAATAAGTTAGAACTGATTAAACATAAAAGGAACCCAGCAATATCTATTAATTAATTGATGAACTATGATCAGTTGACAAAGAAAGAGATTAAAATCGTACAAGAGAAAGTCAAAAATTAAGTCACAGTCCGGAAGTAAGTGTGCCAGGAAGGCCAAGACATGAGACAGGTGCGATTTATGCAAGCGTTGGGCTGGTGGTCGTATACAGTATCATTCAGCAAATAAATCAAGTACGATCTGAGTTATCTTAAGTGCAAGTAGTGTCAAATGTTTATAAAATAGAAAAACGTCTCCATCAAGTAAATTAGGTGTAAAGTACACGAGTAATCAAGTAACTTATTACGTAATTGTCTTTGAAAAGTGTCTTTGTGTGGATCTATTCTTTAGAGATCTTGAGTTCATAATACATATGTTTGTATACATCATTATAAAATTTCAATACCCCAAGTCCCCGATCCCCAGTAAACCCTTACTTCCCCAGAGGGGCTGTTCCATTTTTATTTCATGGACAATCTGGTCGCTCAACGCCTCCTACATTTTGAATATTTCTTTTGGCGGCCTGGCTCGGCTCGGTGGTCATTCAGAAGGGCTTAGCCTCCCCAATACCATGTCACAGATTTATACAAAACTCAGGAGCGGGTAGGCGAGGTCTCTTTTTGGCGAATTATGTTGCTTCTTGGTACCGATATGCTGAGTAATAACTGGCAATTTGATATCTACCTCCACATATTTGGCATTTAAGTTTGTTGTTCTCAGAAGCAAATTATTTTTTTTTCAGAAATCTGCATTATCGCTGACGTTCTTCGTTAAACGAGCGCAAATGCTAAACCGTTAAAATGTTAAAGGAGCACAAATACTGACAGACTGAGCAAGGGGCTAAAGCAACCAAGCAGCCTTCGAAACGCTTTGATACTCGCACTTGCGCAGTTCTTCGCAAGCTTTGTTTCATAAATACAGAGCATCTGATTGGCCTGACATTACATCTTTTGCATGGAATTGAAATGATTGGTGATTTTTAAAGCACGTGTACGCCCCAAACTGCCCTTTCTACAGTGATATGTATACGTCTCATTCTATGAACTGAAAAATGAGTCTTGTTTAAAATACGGGACAATCAATCAATCAATCAATCATTAAGTAAATAAATAAATCAGGACACCAAAATTAGGCAAGACTGCCCCGAGAAATACATGACATGTAGTAACGCCAGCCAAGCGACGAAATGCTGTTTCTTAAAGCGGTAAGACACAAAATACGGTACGAGCACAAGTAGAACACTAAACGAGATAAGACATCACCATAAGAGAGCCTTTCTTTCTCACAGGAACAGAAGGTCTTGTTTAATTTCCACGGATAATACACGCTCGAATTATATAAAAATTAGACATATCAGGAGACTGACCGTCCAAAATGTCTCAATTTGTTATAACAGCCTGACTGTTATAGGTCAAAGGAAGAATCTGTATTTGGTGGCACAGTAAAAGAATCACAGGTGAAAATTCAGAGCATGGCCCTTCACAGACTCCCACTCACAGGTCACAGACCTGAGAAAGCACCCACCACACTCACTACTGAGACTTCACACACACCCACTAGGCATACATACAAATGTTGATCTTAGAGTAAATTCAAATGTCTTATGAAACAGTACCAACGTCAATGCACATTCCTGACTCCGCTTACGGGTAAGAACTAGAAGACAGACCAATGGAAGTGAAGGGCACTTGATGTCAGGTAAAGGATGGCACTGCTCCTCAAAAGTCCTGACCCTGAGGGCCACTTCTGGAAAGTAATGGTGGGCCAGGGGTTGGCAGCCTAGATGCTACTTGTAAATACTGCTTAACATCAGTCATTTTTTCTATTTGTTTAGTTTATAGTTCATCAAGTTCAAATTTTAATTTAGCATTTTTAAACATATATCGGGAAAGAGGAATAAGCAACAGTAATTATTGGCTTTAACATAATGAGTGTTACAGGTCTACCCTGTTAGTAAGTTGAGTAACATTGCAGAGCTGTGGTGTGTTTGCTGAAGGCAGACTTTTAAAAGCTCAGAGCAATGAGAATGCATTGGTTTCAATGCTCCTCTTCATATATGATGCTCTTCAGATTTTTAATGGGATTCATAGCTGAAAAGCCCGACTCACAGACGTAAGTAGACTTGAACGTGATTAAAATGTTAGTGCCAAGTCTGTTGCAATTCATGTCCTGCAATGCAGACTGCGTCCAAAACGTGCACAGTTCCTCCTCATTGAACTTGGCTTTGATCCCAATGCTGCTCTGTAACTGAATCATGTCCAGCTGGAATGACGCCTCATCAATACTGGGTGACACCTGTCTTGGCTGCAGTTGGGCATGTGCTGATAGCAGCAACAGGGAAAAAAATTTTGGACAAATAAGAGCACTTCACCTGGGATTTTGATCTTGTCACACCATGTCTAGAAATTCTTGAAGAGACTGAAAGGCAGTTCCTCCTCCATTGTAGAAAGTTCTCTTTTAATAGCAGTGTCAGCGACATCACAGTGAAGGACAGCATTCTCCCCTTTTAAATCTGTCAGGAATATAAACAGTAGTAACTCCTAAATGTGTGTGACACGTGGTCACTTTTTCAACTAGCACTTGCAGTCCCTGCAGCCATCTGATTTATCAGTATGTTTGAAATGATGCCGGAGGTTCTGTGCTACAAGTAGTCCTATGCGTGCATTCTACTTGAAAACAGCTTAAACTTAAATATCTTCAGGATGAGATTTTATTAGATGCTTTAATAAAAATAGAGAACATTGATTGATGGTCCAGTTGAAATTGCTTTGTGAGACAGCAATTGAATACCACGTGTGAACTTGAACCCCAGACACAGACAGACACGGACACCAATTGTCCCCAAGCACATACGTTTATTTTCATTTTCTTTTTACAGCACACAGGGTGTACCAATCACCACTATACACAGTCCTTTTCTTCTTCTTTTTCTTTTCTTCTCCCTTCTGTTCTGCCGCCTCCACTCCTCTCTTGCAAGCTCTGTCCTCTGCCTCCCGACTCTAGCTTGACAAATGGAGTCAGGCGGCCCCTTTTATACTGCACCTGGAAATGCTTCAGGTGCTTCCCGATGAATCTCCGGCAGCACTTCTGGGTGTGGCGAAGTGCTGCAGATCTTGTTTCTGGAGCTGTCCAGGTGCCCCCTGGCAGTGGCCACGGACCCCAACAGGTTTGAGCTTCAGTGATCCAAGCTCATGGCCCCGATGCAACCCAGGGGGGCTGCTCTCTCATGTCCCGGGATATAAATTGCCCTCCTCCTGGTTCTCTGTTCCTCCAGGTCTCCCAGTAGGGCACAATCCGCGACAATCCATCAAACACAATTACCATTTACTGTACATATAATACTAAATATAAGCACAGAGAGAGCATTCCCAGAAATAATTGTGTGGAACAAGAAGACCAGGACAGGTCACATTAAGCTGAGTTGCAATAAGGGACAAACAAAGGTCAGAACTGAAAATATTGTAAATAATCAGCAAATAAAACATGAAGGCAAATCGAAAGAGAAGTCAGGAACAGAAGGAAGTAAAAAAAAAACTAAATGAACCCTAGCCCTAGGCCTACTTGATAATCATTCACCACAGAATGAAGATACATTTCTGATCTGACGAATTAATAGCAAAACTTCCACACTGGCCATTAAAGCACCACTTGTGGTCACTGACACATAACTGTGTGTCCCATAAACAAAAGACGGTAATGTCAAAAATAAAATTAAACTTTGTCCACATAAATAGAAGGGAAGTTCAAAAACTTCGCAAAACGGATCCACCATAAACTATCATATTGCACATAACACAAAAGAAATAATGTTTTGTATTCATCAGAGTAGAGTGCATACTAACAGACCTGAAAAGCTAATAGAAATAATAACAATCAGAAGAAAAATGTAGTTAAATTTTGAACAAAAAGTTCTAAACCAAGTCAGTCCTACCTGCTGTCAAAACACTAATGCTAACCATAAATCTTAGTTAAAAAATCAAAGCAAAGGATCATTAACAGAATTGTTAAATCAAAGCACACACCAACAAAAATAATTTGTTTTTTACTATCCGCAATCTCATATGATCAGATGTGCATGGCCTGAACCTTTTAAACAGCCTTTTGGGGGCTGTCTTACCGTTGCCTCTCCGGTGTACCTGTTGTTATTTTCATTTGCACTAAAGCAGGTGAAGCTGATTCACAATCACTTATGGTTATTAAATGGACAGATTGATACCCCTTAAGCTTCATTGACTTGGTGTTAGACTCTGATGATTGAGTGTTCACTTAATGTTTGAGTAGTATATATAGTATATACAGTTACGTCCATAAATATTTGGACAGAGACAACTCTTTTCTAATTTTGGTTCTGTACATTACCACAATGAATTTGAAATGAAACAACTCAGATGCAATTGAAGTGCAGACTTTCAGCTTTAATTCAGTGGGTTGAACAAAAAGATTACATAAAAATGTGAGGCAACTAAATCATTTCTTAACACAATCCCTTCATTTCAGGAGTTCAAAAGTAATTGGACAATTGACTCAAAGGCTATTTCATGGGCAGGTGTGGGCAAGTCGGTTGTTATGTCCTAGATAAAAGGCCTGGTGTTGATTTGAGGTCTGGTGCTTGCATGTGGAAGATTTTGCTGTGAACAGACAACATGTGGTCAAAGGAGCTCTCCATGCAGGTGAAAGAAGCCATCCTTAAGCTGTGAAAACAGAAAAAACCCATCCGAGAAATTGCTACAATATTACAAGTGGCAAAATCTACAGTTTGGCACATCCCGAGAAAGAAAGAAAGCACTGGTGAACCCAGCAACGCAAAAAGACCTGGACGTCCACGGAAGACAACAGTGGTGGATGATCACAGAATCATTTCCATGGTGAAGAGAAACCCCCTCACAACAGCCAACCAAGTGAACAACACTCTCCAGGGGGTCGGCGTATCGATATCCAAGTCTACCATAAAGAGAAGACTGCATGAAAGTAAATACAGAGGGTGCACTGCAAGGTGCAAGCCACTCATAAGCCTCAATAATAGAAAGGCTAGATTGGACTTTGCTAAAGAACATCTGAAAAAGCCAGCACAGATCTGGAAAAACATTCTTTGGACAGATGAAACCAAGATCAACCTCTACCAGAATGATGGCAAGAAAAAAGTATGGAGAAGGCATGGAACAGCTCATTATCCAAAGCACACCACATCATCTGTAAAACACGGTGGAGGCAGTGTGATGGCTTGGGCATGCATGGCTGCCAGTGGCACTGGGACACTAGTGTTTATTGATGATGTGACACAGGACAGAAGCAGCCAAATGAATTCTGAGGTGTTCAGAGACATACTGTCTGCTCAAATCCAGCTAAATGACGTCAAATTGATTGGGCGGCGTTTCATGATACAGATTGACAATGACCCAAAACATACAGTCAAAGCAACCCAGGAGTTTATTAAAGCAAAGTAGTGGAAAATTCTTGAATGGCCAAGTCAGTCGCCTGATCTTAACCCAGTTGAGCATGCATTTCACTTGTTGAAGACTCAACTTCGGACAGAAAGGCCCACAAACAAACAGCAACTGAAAGTAAAGCCGCTGCAGTAAAGGCCTGGCAGAGCATTAAAAAGGAGGAAACCCAGCATCTGGTGATGTCCAGGAGTTCAAGACTTCAGGCTGTCATTGCCAGCAAAGGGTTTTCAGCTAAGCGTTAGAAATGAACATTTTATTTCCAGTTATTTAATTTGTCCAATTACTTTTGAGCCCCTGAAATGAAGGGATTGTGTTAAGAAATGATTTAGTTGCCTCATATTTTTATGCAATCTTTTTTTTATACAGTATATATATATTCTGTTCAAAAAAATTAAAGGAAAACTTTTTAATGAGCAGGGGGGTTTGTTAATCAGTTTCAGCTGCTTTGGTGTTAATGAAATTAACAACAGGCGCACTAGAGGGGCAACAATGAGACAACCTCCAAAACCAGAATGGTTTAACAGATGGAGGCCACTGACATGCTTCCCTGCTCATCTGTTTTTTCATTTTTTTTTGCATTTGGCTACAGTCAGTGTCACTATTGGTAGCATGAAGCCATTCCTGGACCCTACAGAGGTTGCCCAGGTAGTCCAACATCTCCAGGATGGCACATCAATACGCACCATTGTCAGAAGGTTTGCTGTGTCTCCCAGCACAGTCTCGGGGGCATGGAGGAGATTCCAAGGAGATAGCCAGTTACTCTAGGAGAGCTGTACCAGGCTGTAGAAGGTCCTTAACCCATCAGCAGGACTGGTATCTGCTCCTTTGCTCAAGGAGGAACAGGTCGAGCACTGCCAGAGCCTACAAAATGTCATCCAGCATGTCACTGGTGTGAATGTCTCTGACCAAACAATCAGAAACAGACTTCATGAGGGTGGCCTGAGGGCCCGACATCCTCTATTGGGTCCTGTGCTCACTGCCCACCTGGCACCATGGAGCTTGTTTGGCATTTGCCATAGAATACCAGAATTGGCAGGTCAACCACTGGCGCTCTGTGCTTTTCACAGATAAGAACAGGTTCACCCTGAGCACATGTGACAGACATGAAAGGGTCTGGAGAAACCGTGGAGAACGTTATGCTGCCTGTAACATCATTCAGCATGACCAGTTTGGTGGTGGGTCAGTGATGGTCTGGGGACGCACAGACCTCTACAGGCTATAAAATGGCAGCTTGACTGCCATTAGGTATCGGGATGAAATCCTTGGACCCATTGTCAGACCCTGTGCTGGTGCAGTGGGTCCTGAGTTCCTCCTGGTGCACGACAATGCCCGGGCTCATGTGGTGAGAGTATGCAGGCAGTTCCTGGAGGATGTAGGAATTGATACCATTGACTGGCCCCCATGCCCACTTGCCTGACCCAAATCCAATACAACACCTCTGGGACATTATTTTTCTGTCCATCCAACGCTGCCAGGTTGCACCTCAGACTGTCCACGAGCTCAGTGATGCCCTGGTCGAGATCTGCAAGGAGATCCCTCAGGACACCATCTGTCATCTCATTAGGATGTTGTCAGGCCTGCATACAAGCACGTGGGGGCCACACAAACTACTGAGTGCGATTTGGAGTTGCTGCAATGAAATTTCGGCCAAATGGACTAACCTGCCTGCCACATAATTTTTTCCCTTTGATTTTCGGGGTGGCTTTGAATTCAGCCCTCTGTAGGTTGATAATTTTCATTTCCATCAAACGATGTGGCGTACTTTCATTCCTAACACATTACCATATCAGTCCATATCAGTAGAGATAGCCAGCAGGATTTCTTTTCCCATTGAGATCTGATGTGTTTTCAATGAGTACCTTTAATTTTTTTGAGCTGTTTATATATATATATATATATATATATATATATATATATAGATAGATATATAGATATGTAGATATAGATATATACAGTATATATATATATATATATAGATAGATATATAGATATATATATATATATATAGATATATATATAGATATAGATATATACAGCGCATCTCTATACATTACAATTACAATAAATGTCATTCATTCAGAGCCAGCCAGCCAGCCTGTTGGTCTGCTGAGCAGATGGCATTCAGTCTGAGGCCAGACGGTGTCAAGTAACTGGCCCAGTTAAGTTAACTCAGGATGTTTTTTTTTTCAACTAAATGGGACACCATTCACACTGCAACAGGAAACTCACTCACAATGGAGCAGTCGACAGACAAATCAGTGTGTCTAGTAGCCACCATACTTGCCGCCATCTCTCATTCTAAATTATCTTTTAACGCCTGTCTTCTTCTCCATAGACCGGATAACATGTACTGGAAGCCCAAAACCAGACCCACCTGGTTTGGAATGGATTAAACTGGATAGATCACAGAAAGGTGTCTAAAGGTTAAAGGAGAAAGTACCATTTTAATTACACTAACAACAAGTTATGTAAGACTGATAGCACAAACTCATATCTGTTTGTTCAGGATGAAAGAAAAGTGTGTCATCAGCAGGGCAAAGGTGGGCAATCAAAGACTGAGTGTGCCTGACAGAGAGAGGTGTTGGCAACATGGATGAGGGAAACTCAGGGGAGACAAGTCTGAGTTAGCAGCAGAACGTGTGAGGCAGCATTTATTAAGGAAGCAGGCTGTGTGGGGTGCTAGATGCCAGGTCCCACTTGTTAAAATAAATGTCCCATTTCTGCACTGGGCCTACGGTAAATGTGTATTTAATTATTGTAAATTTTGGCATGCAAAGGTGTACTTCTAATCTGAATTCGCTGTAAATATTTCACTACTCTTGGCTGGCATGACTGCCTCACAACTCCAGACTCCTGGGCTCTAAACTAGGCCTGGTCACTTCTGGAAGTTGCATTTTCTTCCTGTCTTCTCTCACATTTTGTCTTTTAGGTTATATGATTTTTCATTGCAAAGCACTCAAATCAAGGCTATTTCATCTCCACAACAGATATGACATCAAATTGTTTTACTGAGGGAAAACACTTTAAGTCCTTGGAGGAAAGCCACATGAGCAAAATGAAGCCTACATGAAGGCACCCTATGTGTTGTGTTACTGTGCTCTCCAGTGTACTGTTGTGCTTGAAAGTTTGTGAACCCTTTAGAATTTTCTATATTTCTGTATAAATATGACCTAAAACATCATCAGATTTTCACTCAGGTCCTAAAAGTAGATAAAGAGAAACCAGTTAAACAAATGAGATAAAAATATTATACTTGCACATTTATTTATTAAGGAAAATGATCAAATATTACACATTTGTGAGTGGCAAAAGTATGTGAACCTTTGCTTTCAGTATCTGGTGTGACCCCCCTTTGCAGCAATAACTGCAACTAAATGTTTCCGGTAACTTTTGATCATTCCTGCACACCGGCTTGGAGGAATTTTAGCCCATTCCTCCATACAGAACAGCTTCAACTCTGGGATGTTGGTGGGTTTCCTCACATTAACTGCTCGCTTCAGGTCCTTCCACAACATTTCGATTGGATTAAGGTCAGGACTTTGACTTGGCCATTCCAAAACATTAACTTTATTCTTCTTTAACCATTCTTTGGTAGAACGACTTGTGTGCTTAGGGTCATTGTCTTGCTGCATGACCCACCTTCTCTTGAGACTCAGTTCATGGACAGATGTCCTGACATTTTCCTTTAGAATTCTCTGATATAATTCAGAATTCATTGTTCCATCAATGAAGGCAAGCCGTCCTGGCCCAGATGCAGCAAAACAGGCCCAAACCATGATACTACCACCACCATGTTTCACAGATGGGATAAGGTTCTTATGCTGGAATGCAGTGTTTTCCTTTCTCCAAACATAACATTTTTCATTTAAACCAAGAAGTTCTATTTTAGTCTCATCCGTCCACAAAACATTCTTCCAATAGCCTTCTGGTTTGTCCACGTGGTGTTTAGCAAACTGCAGATGAGCAGCAATGATTTTTTTGAAGAGCACTGACTTTCTCCTTGCAACCCTGCCATGCATACCATTGTTGTTCAGTGTTCTCCTGATGGTGGACTCATGAACATGAACATTAGCCAATGTGAGAGAGGCCTTCAGTTGCTTAGAAGTTACCCTGGGGTCCTTTGTGACCTCGCTGACTATTACACGCCTTGCTCTTGGAGTGATCTTTGTTGGTCGACCACTCCTGGGGAGGGTAACAATGGTCTTGAATTTCCTCCATTTGTACACAATCTGTCTGACTGTGGATTGGTGGAGTCCAAACTCTTTAGAGATGGTTTGGTAACCTTTTCCAGCCTGATGAGCATCAACAACTCTTTTTCTGAGGTCCTCAGAAATCTCCTTTGTTCGTGCCATGATACACTTCCACAAACATGTGTTATGAAGAGCAGACTTTGATAGATCCTGTTCTTTAAATAACACAGGGTGCCCACTCACACCTGATTGGCATCCCATTGATTGAAAACACCGGACTCGAATTTCACCTTCAAACTAACTGCTAATCCTAGAGGTTCACATTCTTTTGCCACTCACAAATATGTAATATTCGATCATTTTCCTCAATAAATAAATGACAAAGTATATTTTTGTGTCATTTGTTTAACTGGTTTCTCTTTATCTACTTTTAGGACTTGAGTGAAAATCTGATGATGTTTTAGGTCATATTTATGCAGAAATATAGAAAATTCTAAAGGGTTCACAAACTTTCAAGCGCAACTGTAGATTAGACTTCTGTGGACCTATCTATCTATTTCTTTTGAACAAGCTTGGCACATTTAAAGAATACTATCACAATTATATCAGTTACAAAGGTGAAACCATCCCTGGGTGGGGTGGACAAGTCAAGATAAATGTAATATTTAATATCTGGCCCCTAAGACCACACAGCTATGAAAAGTCTCAAGTAGTGCTGATCAACTAACCTCACCAAAGGGCTTTTCGAAGCAAGTATACTGTGTTCGCTGTTGACGTTGTTTGCCAAAGATTTTCCAGGAATTTTGCCGTGTGACCAACTTAGATGAACACTTTTCCCTAGCACCCAGTGATGCTTTGTGAGGCCATTATTGCATCACAGAGCTATAGCAGCAAATGTTGGATGGGACAGCCCCCCAAGTATATACCGTAATACTGATCCTAACAGTGAGCTAACAATTAGTGGAAAACACATTTAAACACATGCAGAAGTAAACTGAAAATGTGTCGGTGTATTTGTGCCTTAAAGGTAATGTCTTTTCGCATGGACTTGTGGGTGACCTGTGTATAATATATTTGCCTGCCCCTTTTAATAGTAATACCCAGAGTACTGTGCAGTTGATGCAAACAGAATGACTGAAGAATCCATGTGCTTCAGTGTTGTGCATTTGATGGCAAATGGCAGTGATTGGATAAAAGCAGCACACAAAAAAAACAAACAAACTACTTTTTAGTTTGAGAGAGATGAGTAGTTGCTATCAAATCTGTGAATGGCAAGCCTTAGTGAGTTTGTGCTTCCTGTCTGCAAGAAACTGCACAGTTCTTATATTTAATTCTATTAATGTTATCTCGGGAAAGCACAGTGATGCAGTGGTTAGCACTGCTGCCTCACAGCTCAGGTCACATTTTTGGTCTCAATGATCATCAGTCCAACATAGATAGATAGATAGATAGATAGATAGATAGATAGATAGATAGATAGATAGATAGATAGATAGATAGATAGATAGATAGATAGGATATGAATAGTAATATATAATAGATAGATAGATAGATACTTTATTAATCCCAAGGGAAAATTCACATGCTCCAGCAGCAGCATACTGATAAAAAACAACATTAAATTAAAGAGTGATAACAATGAAGGTAAAACAGACAGTAACTTTGTATAATGTCAATGTTTACCCCCCGGTGGAATTGAAGAGTCGCATAGTGTGGCAGAGGAACGATCTCCTCAGTCTGTCAGTGGAGCAGGACGGTGACAGTAGTCTGTCACTTAAGCTGCTCCTCTGTCTGGAGATGATCCTGTTCAGTGGATGCAGTGGATTCTTCATGATTGACAGGAGTCTGCTCAGCCCCCGTCACTCTGCCACGGATGTCAAACTGTCCAACTTCGTGCCTACAATAGAGCCTGCCTTCCTCACCAGTTTGTCCAGGCGTGAGGCGTCTTTCTTCTTTATGCTGCCTCCCCAGCACACCACCGCGTAGAAAAGGGCGCTCACCACAACCGTCTGATAGAACATCTACAGCATTTTATTGCCGATGTTGAAGGACGCCAGTCTTCTAAGGAAGTATAGTCGGCTCTGTCCTCTCTTGCACAGAGCATCAGTATTGGCAGTCCAGTCCAATTTATCATCCAGCTGCACTCCCAGGTATTTATAGGTTTGTACCCGCTGCACACAGTCACCTCTGATGATTCCGGGGTCCATGAGGGGCCTGGTCCTCCTAAAATCCACCACCAGCTCCTTGGTTTTGCTGGTGTTCAGGTGTAAGTGGTTTGAGTCGCACCATTTAACAAAGTCCTTGATTAGGTTCCTATACTCCTCCTCCTGCCCACTCCTAATGCAGCCCACGATAGCAGTGTCGTCAGCGAACTTTTGCATGTGGCAGGACTCCGAGTTGTATTGGAAGTCTGATGTATATAGGCTGAACAGGACCGGAGAAAGTACAGTGCCCTGCGGCGCTCCTGTGTTGCTGACCACAATGTCAGACCTGCAGTTCCCGAGACACACATACTGAGGTCTGTCTGTAAGATAGTCCACGATCCATGCCACCAGGTATGAATCTACTCCCATCTCTGTCAGCTTGTCCCTAAGGAGCAGAGGTTGGATGGTGTTGAAGGCGCATAGCTTGCAATATTTCAAACACTGTTGTACTATTACAGTCCACTCAAAACCACTTTAGTTTCTCCTTCCCCATTGACTTCAATGCATTTTGCTGAACATTTCCTAAGATTTTACCGACCTGGAGGTGCAGTGCTTTCAGTGGAGTTCAATCATCACTACTCTCAGGTAAGTGGAACACAGCAAGCCTTCTGATGATCTCCTTTTCTTCAAACTACTGCCACTTAGTCTGACACATTGCCCAATTCTTAAGAGTCCATTTCATGTATTTTCTTGTTCTGCTTTCCATATAAGGAAGCTACTCAACAAATTGCTCAGTTACACTGACATAAAACGGACAGGTCTTAAGAATGTGGGAGGAAAGTGGAGCACCCATACAAAATTGTAGATCAATGACCAGGCTATTTGTACTTGGCTCTCTGGAGCCATGAGGCTGCAGTAGCAGTCAGCAATGCACCCCCCTGCCTCCCCATCATGCATGCTTCTATTTAGCGTACTCGGTGAGATTTGAAAGTGTGGAGCATGGTGGTTTTTGTCATGTAACACAACAACCCAACTTCATGCTTCATATATATATACACATATATACACATATATATATACAGTATATACTTATATATACATATATACACATATACACACATATTATATATATATATATATATATATACACACACACACATATATACATACTAGCAAAATACCAAGGCAGAGGAGAAGTAGTGTGTTAAAGAAGCAATGAAAAGAAAAGGAAACATTTTGAAAATAACGTAACATGATTGTCAATGTAATTGTTTTGTCACTGTTGTGAGTGATGAGTGTTGTTGTCATATATATATATTTACACACACACACATAAACATATATATATACATATCTATACATATATACATATATACATACATATATATCTACATATATACACATACATATACACACACACATAAATACATACACACATACATACATACACACACATATATACACACAAATACATATATATATACATACACACACACATATATAAACATATATATACATATACATACATATCTACATATATACACACACAGCTATTTCAGATCAGTGCAATACGCTGCTTGTTAAAATGGATAACTCCGCTCTTACGTGCAAGTCTGCGTGGATATTATGAACTATCGTATTTGTTCAAGTTCTATTTAAATTTTAAATAGAAGGAATTTTTATTTAGTCGACAGAAATATCTTTGGTAGGAATGGTAAAAACAGACAGGAATATTATTCCTGAATAAATCAACTCAAACCTTAAACAACTTATAATATTTTGCTCTCCATAAAAATATATCCTGTCTAAATTATACAAGTTAGAAATAAAGTAAACATTAAAAGAACAAACATTCAAATTTCTTTACTCTTATGTAATTTTATATAAAAATAAACTTAGATTTTAAATATCCCAAAAGATTTTGCTCTCCATAAAAATATATCCTGTCAAAATTATACAAATTCAAATATGAACATGCTGCATAACAAAACCTGGAAATATAAATAAAATGTGTTCCTTTCAGCAATAACAAATCAAATCATTCAGTTGTCTTTGCTCATATGTCATTTTAGAGCTGGACGCCTGGCATCTTTTTTTGGCCACAGGTTCGTTTCTGTTTGGTGTGAGGTTCTGTGTTGTGGAGATTCTCAGGATGGATTGCAGGTGCTCATCAGTGAGGCGACTCCTGTGTGCTGTTTTGTTAGTCTTTATCACTGAGAAGAGCTTCTCACACAGATATGTGCTACCAAACATGCACAAGGTTCGAGCCGCATGTAGACGGACTTTTTGTTCTTCAAAGTCACCAAAGCGCCGTGCAAACTCAGTGCGCTCAGTTTATCAGCAAAGTGCGATTTGGGAACACCGTAGTGACGACTTGGTTTAACATTACTTGGCAAAAGGGAAAGTGGGGCAAGTGGTTGTGTCTCCAATAAAAGCAACTTCACTTGAAATCACTTTGTGATTGTGCACGGGTAAAACGTCCGCTGAAGTGTCAGATTCTTATTTAATTATTCTGCTTTCTGTATCTTCTGCATTGCATTCAGGTTACCCTGATGTTTTGTCTCATAGTGCCGTCTTAGATTAAATTCTGTAATTACAGCCACATTAGCTCCACAAATGAGACACACGGGTTCAGTAAACATATACTCAGCCTCCCATCGCTTTTAAAGGCTCTATTTTCAGAATGAACTTTTCTCTCCAGCATCGCGTGAGCTAGCTTCGCAATAAGTGTTCGGCAAGGCAGCTGAAGCGCTGCATTATGGGATCTGTAGTTTATTGTGTTACCAGCGCTTCATATACCTGGGCCATTAATAACAATAATACAGTATATAAAATGATCTCGGGCGGATATAATTACGCCGTGCGGATGTGGCCCGTGGCCCTTGAGTTTGACAAATATGGACTAAATAGAACTTGAAAAGATATATTTTTGAAATGTGATCGCGCAATTCAGATAGAGTTGACGCAAGACTACAGCCTGCATCCTCCCCTCGCTCTTACTTTTTACCGTTCATCTAATGAATACACTGAGTATGGCTTTACCAAAACAATCATTGATGGCGAATAAAGTATCCATTATTCGAGTATGTAGATCGGAATATATATATACATATATATATACCAGCGTATCGCAGCGGAGAAGTAGTGTGTTAAAAAGCTAGAAAAGAAAAGGGAACATTTTAAAAATAACGTAACATGACTGTCAATATACAGTATTTGTTTTGTGAGTGTTACTGAGTGTTGCTGTCATCAAGGATTTGATTATCATTATTTCTTTCAATCAGGCTCGTATTTGTAGGATGTGTTGTGTTCAAGTTACATTCCGTGTTTGTCAATCGTTGTAAAGATGACAGGTTTCTTTCATCGATTCGTTTCTTACTGCATCAATAAACAGCTCGTCTTCTTCTTTATCTGAGACCTGACACACTGCATGCACGGTTTTTTTTACACTGTCTTCCTTTAGCGGGACATTGACTTTTTCCACCGTGTGCTTTGTTTCCGCAGTAGCTGGATTTATGAATATGCTTATCAGGCGCTTCATATTTTTGCTGCCTTTTCAATTGTGTAATTCGGTTTTGTTCAGCTCTTTGGAACTGTTGCCTTTTATCTCTGCACTGCGTCAGTTCACGTGAGCCGCTCGGTGTACATGCATCGAAGGTTCCCAGCTGTGCTGGTGCCATCTCGTGCTATGTCCGTGGCTGTATTTAATGTTACCTTAGTCCTGGCACTTAAAACTTTCTCTCGCAGTTTCGCTGAGTTTGTGTCAAACACCACCCTGACCATCTCATCTTCCTCTCCATAAGCACAGTCCTTAACCCGTGAATATTTAGTGGAGTTTGCTATTGGATTGCCGCTGACGGACGGCCTTATATGGGCAGGCACTAAATTACAAACGCCAGCGCAGCCTGTCTATGAACTTAATTTAAAGTGTAGGTTTACATCGTGCTTTGTTTCAAGTAGCAGAACTCATGAATATGGTTGTATATGTCACTTTCGCTTCGCTTCTTATTGTTTCGCTGCCTTCTCAATTATATAATGCATGTTTTCTTCAGCGCTTTTTGAGGTCTTCCTGGTTTTCTATGTACTGCGTGATTACGTGGGAGGCGTGATGATGTCACACGAAACTCCGCCCCCACGGCGTTGAAGCTCATCTCCATTACAGTAAATGGAGAAAAACTGCTTCCAGTTATGACCATTACGCGTAGAATTTCGATATAAAACCTGCCCAACTTTTGTAAGGAAGCTGTAAGGAATGAACCTGCCAAATTTCAGCCTTCCACCCACACGGGAAGTTGGAGAATTAGTGATGAGTCAGTGAGTGAGTGAGTCAGTGAGTGAGTGAGTGAGTGAGTGAGGGCTTTGCCTTTTATTAGTATAGATACATACATATCTACATATATACACACACACATATATATACATATATATATATATATATATATATATATATATATATACACACACACATACCCTTTGGGGTGCGAGCAGCTGTTGCTGGGAGTGCCAGAATCCATCGAGGAATAAAAATGAAAAACATTTGTACAAAATCTTAATTTATTTATCCGTTCCTAAATAATTAAATGGGCAGGCTATTTCATATCAGTGCAATACGCTGCTTGTTAAAATGGATGACTTCCGCTCTTACGTGTACGTAGTGCTGCATGGGTATTATGAACTATCGTATCTGTTTAAGTTCTATTTAAATTTTAAATATAAGTAATTTTTATTTAGTTGACAGAAATATGTTTGGTAGGAATGTAAGTTAAATTTAGTCATCATTGCATAAATTTTTCCTCACCATAGAAATTTAAAGACTAAATTCAACTTACATTACTACCAAAGATATTTCTGTCGACTAAATAGAACCTACTTATATCCAAATAGAACTTGAAAAGATATATTATTTCGAATCTGATCGTGCATTTTAGATCGACTTGACGTGCACTACATCGAGCCTGCGAGCTATTGAGCTGTCACCTGCCTGCCTCAATAAGTGACCCTCGCTTCACTCTTAAATTTTTACCGTTCATTTAATCATGGCTAGTCGCGAAAAAATTAGAAAATGGAAGGAGGATTACACTTTTGGCTTTACCAAAACAATTATTGATGGCGAATAAAGTAGCCATTATTCATAAAGGTTCAATTGGTGATCTGTTTTTCTGCGTTAACCTCATATTTTTTCATACTTCTTCTCAAACCAAGGGGGTGCAAGGGTAAAATGAATCGGGAAACGCTGATATATATATATATTGAATATACTGAAATAGTTTTACTGTCAAATAATGCAAACAGTACGCGAACCTGTCGAACCTCGGACGTCAGCGCTAGAGGCGAAGCCTCTTGTGTTGCGCTACGGCGTGTGGTTTGTTTATTTGACAGTATGTACAGTATATATATATATATATATATATATATATATATATATATATATATATATATATATATATATATATATATATATATATATATATATAAGATAACTCCTGTAGCCACAATAAATGCCTTTATTGAACAGACAAACCAGGGATGAACAACTTCCTTTCTACTGCAGCCACAGCCGTGACACACATAAAAAACATCAATAATAACTCATAAACTTTCGATATTATTTAGGAAAATCGCAACATTTTACTCACCAAAAATTCGGATTATCTGTAAACAAAATCCATCATCCTCTCTTTCCTCAAAAACAGTTTAATTACTCTGTCGTACAGATTATCCGTGCACTTCAGTTTCATCAAAATGTCCCTTTCTATCGCCATTGAAGATAATGCTGAAAGGCGAACCCACCCTATGGTATTTCTGGCATAAGTCTGAATTCGCTTTAGGGCTGAAAATGTCTGCTCGACAGAAGCAGTGTACACAGGAATGGTCACCGCCAAATATACCAATGTGAACAGCCGCCCCATGCTCTCATTCAGATTTTTCTGATGAAGGAAGTCAAGGAGATCAGTGGGAGAATTTCCTGGAAAATCATCCATGGCATACATTACAGTCAGTTTTGTTTTTAGCCGAGACAGATCAAAAAGTGCTCTGTGGCTCTTGTGTTAAAGTGGAGAAGGCTGCATGCGTGAAATTTTTCTTGTATTCCCGAGACTTCTGGGGCTCGAGGAGTGTGACGAACATCAGGTTTTCGTGGTCTTGAATCCTGGTCTGTGTCTGGCAAATAATATTGTCCAGAATCCTGCCATGGAGTTGGCCGTAGTGTGTGCGATGATCTTTCGCTCAGAGCATTTGCGGCGTGTTCAGTGGCCTAGTAGAGTTCCTCATATCGGCTTCTGTCCAATCAATGGGTCTGAATACGGTGACGTTACCATATGCCTGCTAGAGGGCCCTACTGACACCAACTCAAAATCTGATTGGTTGAAGCAACAGTTTAATCGACATTTATTCTGTGTTAGAGTGCCTACACAACGGATTGTGAAAGCCTCTCTGCCTGGCAACAAATGATGGCTGAAATGTGATTGGTTAAATGCTTTAATATGAAACTCCGTCTCCCACGGCTATCGAGCTGCAGTCTATTACAGTATATGGACGAAAATACGTTCCAGCTATGACCATTACGCGTAGAATTTCGAAATGAAACCTGCCCAACTTTTGTAAGTAACCTGTAAGGAATGAGCCTGCCAAATTTCAGCCTTCTACCCACACGGGAAGTTGGAGAATTAGTGATGAGTGAGTCAGTGAGTCAGTCAGTCAGTCAGTGAGGGTTTTGCCTTTTATTAGTATAGATTTTCATTATTGTTTAATATGTCTTTGCTACCTTTTCTATGCATATTTCATTAATGAATATTTTGTTTAAATTATCAGCTGTCTTACTGAATATTCTACTTATTAGTGTTATATTCCTGTCTTGTTTATACTATAAACTGAAATTTTTTTCTTTTTCTTGTGTCCCCTGCTCTATCCATCTTAAGTCCAAGGGGGTGGGTCCCCTGATGATGCAACTGTGAGAACCTACATTTGGGCCTATGCAGGCTGAAAGCCTGCTTCTTGATTTTGGGACCAGGTTTATTTTGTTCTTTGGCTGTATCTGAAGACTTGAGGACTAGTTTTTGAAGTAAGATTTGTTTTTGAGTGTTTTGTGAGCCAGCAATCACATTTCAGGCAGGTCTTCCACTTGCATAAACAATGTGACTGTGGTCTGCAACTTGATTTCACACACCTCAAAATATTTTCAGTAGATTTGATTGCTTTCTACAGGATAAGAGCTGAATTTACACTGTTCTCTCTCAAAGGTTCTTTGTGTCCATTGTACTCTGTATAAATTACAATAAGGACTGTTGGCCACTAAGTTCACAATACGAGGCGAGACGCAAAAATAACTGGATTGGTAAAAGATATATATATTTATTGATGAATTACAGCATTCTAAATACTGCCACCTTCTATATACTCTCCTCCCAATCTCTACACCACTCCATACGTATCTTCCATTGATTGAAACAGTGCGTGAAGAAATTTTGCCTGAGGCTCTTCAACAGGCTTGCTGTTTCATTAGAACATTAGAACACTCTAGACGAGAACAGGCCATTCAGTCCAACAAAGCTCGCCAATCCTATCCACTTATTTCTTCCAAAAAAACATCAAGTTGAATTTTGAAAGTTCCTAAAATCTTGCGGTCTATCACACTACTTGGTTGCTTATTCCAAGTGTTTATTGTTCTTTGTGTAAATAAAAACTTCCTAATATTTGTGTGAAATTTACCCTTAACAAGTTTCCAACTGTGTCCCCGTGTTCTTGATGAACTCATTTTAAAGTCACAATCTCGATCCACTGGACTAATTCCCTTCATAATTTTAAACCTTTCAATCATGTCATCCTCTTAATCTTTTGCTTAAACTGTAAAGGCTCGGCACTTTTAATCTTTCCTCATAATTCAACCCCTTTAGCCTTGGAATGAGCCCTGTCGCTCTTCTCTGGACCTTTCATAGGGCTGTTATGTCCTTTAGCAGCATGGAGACCAAAACTGAACCCAGGACTCCAGATGAGACCTCATGAGTGTGTCATAAAGCTTGAGCAGAATTGTGAATTTCCCCTTGGGATTAACAAAGTATCTATCTATTATATAGTGCTTATCATATCTATCTATCTATCTATTATATAGTGTCTTTCACATCTATCTATCTGTCTATCTATCTATCTATTATATAGTGCTTATCATATCTATCTATCTATCTATTATATAGTGCTTATCATATCTATCTATGTATCTATTATATAGTGCTTATCATATCTATCTATCTATCTATTATATAGTGCTTATCATATCTATCTATCTATCTATCTATTATATAGTGCTTATCATATCTATCTATCTATCTACTATATAGTACTTATCATATCTATCTATCTATCTATCTATTATATAGTGCTTATCATATCTATCTATCTATCTATTATATAGTATCTTTCACGTCTATCTATCTATCTATTATATAGTGCTTATCATATCTATGTACCTATCTATTATATAGTGCTTTTATAGTGTCTTTCACGTCTATCTATCTAGCTATCTATTATATAGTGCTTATCATATCTATCTATCTATCTATTATATAGTGCTTATCATATCTATCTACCTATCTATTATATAGTGCTTATCATATCTATCTATCTATCTACTATATAGTATCTTTCACGTCTATCTATCTATCTATTATATAGTGCTTATCATATCTATCTATCTATTTATTATATAGTGTCTTTCACATCTATCTACCTATCTATTATATAGTGCTTATCATATCTATCTATCTATTTATTATATAGTGCTTATCATATCTATCTATCTATCTATTATATAGTGTCTTTCACGTCTATCTATCTATCTATTATATAGTGCTTATCATATCTATCTATCTATCTATCCTGTGACTTGTACTCCATACACAGTGCTATATAACCTGACATTCTGTTAGACTTCTTAATGGCTTCTGAACACTGTCGGGAAGTCGATAGATTAGAGTCCACCATAACTCCTAAATCCTTCTCATAAGGTGTACTCTTGATTTTCCGACAGCCCATTGTGTATTCACTTCATCTTCACTTCTGTCTTCACTTCATCCATTGAAGAAAAATGTGTCCCCTTCAGGTCACTTTTGATTTTCAGGAACAAGTAAAAATCACAGGGAGCTAAATCGGGCGAATATTGTGGACAGGAATGTTTTTGTCAGTCAAACACTGCTTTACAGAAAAAAAAGAAAATTCACGAGAAATTTGATGTTGATTTGTTGTTCAATCTTTTCACCTGACATTATCGTGTAGCGATTGTTGTGAGAATACTGAGTGGGCTATTCACAGGTTATACCTAGCCGGTCAGCGGTTTGAGAGTGTATGTAGGAGGGGATATAGTTCTAGGATTTATGTCCGACCGACCTCTAGATGGTTTTCCAGGTAAGCCCCCAGCCCAGTCCAGTTATTTTTGTGTCTCACCTCGTATGTCATGTTTTAGTCAGGTGTCAACCCTAGCTTAAATATAGTTTTACTTTCTTTGAACTTTTTATTCTTGTTTAAATATTATTATTGTGTAGATTCTGTCATTGATTACATTTTAATCATTTTGCATCATATATTTTGGATATTGTTTTGTTGGTTATTTATGTGTTATGTTCAGCGTATTTAATTATGTGCTTTCACTCTATAAAACAGTGTTTCAGGTGTCAGGATGACCATGATGTACCACTGGAAGACCACCTATTTAAGTGCAGGCTGAGAGTCCAATTATCCAGATAACACTGAGCTTTAAAGACTTATCTTTAAGCTCTTAAAGTTCTTCACTTTGGAGATTTTTATGTTTTTTTTTTTTAACTTCTCCTTCTTTTTTGGTTTCTGATTTCTGGGTTGTGGATTTGCTCCTTGGTTGCTTTTTGCTACACAAATTCTTGGTTCCGGTGTTCCCAGAAGGAGGACGGCACCCTGGATATCATCGAGAGGAATCGCAGCGCACGGCTCAATGGCAACTCTTGTCTGTACCGGGAACTGAGAAGGACAGCTGCGAGAGCTCTGAGGGCAGATAAAGAGGTGTTTCTTAGAGGAATCTATGAGCAAGTGACACACCATCTGTGGTCTAGAGACCCACGTCCTGCTTACAGAGGAATCGAAGCATTACGCACATCTAAATCTGTTCCTCGGAGAGACGCAGTCAAGGTGGCTGATGGAACAGTCCTTACGGATGACACTGCAGATGTGACCCACAGGGCTGGCTACTTTGTGCAGATGTTCAAAGCTGATCCTCCGGCTAGGACATTGGATATCAGTGTGTCAACTGTTCTTGAGGCTAATCCTCCAATTAGCTGTGAACCACCCAATCTCACTGAGATTGCACAGGTGGCTAACCAGCTGAGGGGGGGAAAGGCTGCAGGGATCTGTGGTATCCGGGATGAACTTCTCCAGGCTGCTGGTAAGGCTGTCCTCCTGGCATTGCAAGCAATCTTTGCTTCCATTTGGGAGACTGGCATCATCCCAACTGACTGGAAAATGGGACTTGTGGTCCCTATATGGAAAGGGAAGGGTGATCGCCTGGATTGCTGCAGCTACAGGGGGATAACACTGCTCTCTGTGTCGGGTAAGGTCCTTGCTAGGGTCGTCCTCAATAGGATCCGTGATCACTTGCTCACCTTCCATCGACTGGAACAGTCTGGTTTTATGCCTAAGAAGTCTACCATCGACCGCATCCTGGCATTGAGGGTTCTTATAGAGCTCAAAGAGAGGTTGAGAGGTTTACTTACCTTGGCAGTGACATTCATGTCTCTGGTGACTCTTCCTATGAAGCCAGTAGATGGATTGGGAGAGCATGGGGGGTCATGAGGTTGCTGGAAAGGGGTGTGTGGCACTCCTGATATCTATGCAAAAGGACGAAGGTCCAAGTCTTTAGAGTCCTGGTGCTTCCTGTCTTGCTATATGGTTGTGAGACATCCAGTGACCTCAGGCAAAGACTGGACTCCTTTGGTACTCTCTCTCTGGAAAATCCTTGGGTACCGTGGGTTTGACTTTGTGTCGAATTAGCGGTTGCTCACAGAGTCCCGAATGAGGCACATTACCTGCATTGTGAGAGAGCGTCAGTTACATCACTACGGCCATGTGGCGCATGGGTGATCCGGCTTGTAAGATCCTCATTGTTGGGGACCCGAGTGGCTGGACCAGGCCAAGGGGTCGCCCACGTAACACCTGACTGCCGCAGATAGAGAGTCATTTCCGGGGTGTGGGACTGAACCGTGCGTCTGCCATGGGAGTTGCAAACTGGTATCCGGAGTTGTTTCGTTGTGTAGTGGGTGTGGCAACACAGTGTACCAGTGCATACGCCCCAACTTAACTTGACTTGACTTGACCAAGGCAAACGCAGATAATGTTCTACATTCCATGGGCGGGTCTAAAATCCTAACCACGCCAGTACATGCGCACGCCCCTCAGAGCTCTGGACCACGCCCCCAGAGCTCTGTCTACGCCTCTTCCCGGGAGCTGCAGCGAGGATTTTCTGACAGTTACTTCACCTTGTATTCGTAATTTTCAGAAACAAGCGTGATTTTGAGATGCGCAAGAGTAATTCATACGTGTGAAATGTATATTTGTTGTAAATTATTAGGAGTTATTTTTGATAGTGATCTTACTCCATACCGTAGCGCTTAACTGTGTTGTGCGATATTTTGTCGGTTTGTCCTACTTTGTAGAAGTATCCTACCGTAGTTTATTGTAAGTCGTAACATTAAACTTATAACGTTATACCATGTCATCATTTAACATGTTATATTTAGAAGTCGACTATCAAATTTATGGAAATGTTAACATTTCTCAATTTATTATTTATGCATCATTTAATGCCCGAAAGAGACACTGCCTGATGCAAAGATTTCACAAGACGGTCATTACTCGTGCATGGATAAAATGGCCTGTACAAGATTAAAAGTCACACATGCAAAATATACAACTTATAAAATGTTGACAGTAAATACCTATGCAGTAAACTGTAATAAATGCATTAATGTAGTAAGGTTAAGTTGCGTAATTTTGGTCCGCGCATGCGTAGTATCAGTGAGTAGATCATTTTCGATGGGTAGGATGTTTCGTTAGAACACCGGTCTCTAACCGCACACGTCTCTTCCACTTGCGGACGTTTCAAACCCCAGGGCTAAGCGATTGATGGGTCGTCAGTGAACTTAATAAAGTAAAAATGGATCCCAAAGACCCAAAACTGGAGAAACAATGACAGATCACCATCCTGCATATTTTAGAAAAATAAATAAATAAACATAAACCTCGTTGTATTACAAATAAAACCGAGCCTGCTGCGGCGGCGCAGCTTGACTAATTGTGTATGCAAATTAGCCACGAACTCAAAACAAGCCTTAAAGGAGTATTACCCTTCCTCGCGTCAGAAAACACAGGATACACTGTGAAACAATTAAAAAAAACACAAAAGATGTATTACTGTTTACAAGGAGTTTCTTTCTTCTTGATGGAAGGAGAAAGAACAAAGGATATGCACAAATAAATGAAAAAACAAAAAGACCCTCCTGTTGCGACTTCACACAATGGAACAAGGAAGTCGCATATCGCCACTTGTGGCAAGACCAATGTATGCCCCCTGCGGTGGGCTGGCACCCTGCCCGGGGTTTGTTTCCTGCCTTGTGCCCTGAGATTGGCTCCAGCAGACCCCCGTGACCCTGTAGTTAGCGGGTTGGATAATGGATGGATTGATGTATGCCCCAGAAGTGGGACTCAGTGAGCACAATGATCTACATGTTATTTACTTATTTTTGGTTTCTGGTGTTAGTTTCGTCTTTTAATGATCGAGGCATGGTGGCATAGTGGTTAGCGCGGCTGTCTCAGAGCTCAGATCACACGTTTCAACAAAATAATCCCCCAGCCACCAGACCATTGCTCCATTCTAATCCACTCAAAACTATAGTTCATTTCCTCTTTCCCAGTTTGACTTCTATGCATTTCGCGTAGTTAGCAAACATTTCCATGATTTCGCAGAACGAATTTAACAGAGTTCGCTCATCTCTTGTAAAGACTTTTATCTGACATTAGCCGCGTGTACACCTTTTTGAAAAGCTGAATTAATTCATTTGTCATCACGAAACAGACTGGCATGAGTAATTTGGAATTTCTAGTGATCGGATTTATGACAAGGAAGGACTGGCTTAATAGCACACCTACAAGCAATGTAGGCGCATCAGACCGTTCATCGGCAGACTCTTGACGAAAAGCAAATGTCCTGACGAAGTGGAGTGTGCGGTTAATGGCATCGAGGCGAGTGCAAGAAGTTTCAAATGTTCAAAATAGTGTAGGAGGGGATGGGGCTGAATACCACCAACTCCTTTATCACACCACAGTGACGTGGCTACCCCCAAGGATGAATGGCAAGTCACTTATTGAGCTCAAACAAGAGTTACATTTAATTCTCACAAACAAACAATCGGATTTAGCTGCAAACTTTAGAGATTAGGGCGAGTCGCTTGCAGACATGCAGTAGGCTATTTGATTGAATTAATATGCGGAGCAAATCTGTTTGTACTTATGGACGAAATCAAGAGCTGGGATTGAAAATCGCACTTGTGCCAGTTTGAACCTCTCCCACCAGTAGACGATTTCTAGAATGAGACCACACCAAAGCACAAGCTGAAAAGCAGTAATCGGCAGTCTCTTAGAGGGGCGTCCGGAGCAGTTCACGTACTGCTTTCGAGTGGCCGGGTATGAAGTCCATTCAGAGCGGAGGGCTCGGACATGTTCTCAGCTGGGACATCTCAGTGACCTCACACGTGATGAGGCACGCAGGGTCTCTTTTCATATGCAAGATTTTGGAAATCTGTACGTACACTGTAAAAAATTTTCATGTAAAATTACAGTAAATTACTGGCAGCAGTCCTGAACATCCTGAACTGACGAGTATTACCTCGAAGAAATCTGTGCCATTCGAGTCTACTTGCATACGAGGCACTTCTGCACTGGCATCAATTTAAAAACAGATATGGGCCCAGGAGGCAAGACGGCGCAGCATCCACCTTCACGTCCTTCGTCTGGCCTCTTCACTTCAAACACATACCCCTTTAGGATTAATCATAGCCCACTTAGTTCACAGTTGTAAAGGCCAATGTCGTTTTGATTGTAAAATGGATTTTCATCGCAGCATAAAATGACAAATAGATTGTGTTGCCTTTTGTGTGTTTTTGTAATGGAGACACACTACAAAAAAAAAAGTTGAGACCCAGTGCTGTAAAAAAAAAAAAAAAACAATTTTGTGCTCAGTGATGTTATTTGAAAAAGGTTGATGTTTGGTTCATGAAATCCTGGCTTAAGGATTCATTAAAAGTTTCACGGATTGGAATTTTTTTGACTTCCTGGTAGTTTCAGCCTTTTCCCCATTCCCTGATCATTCCTCTGACTGATTGCTTTTCATTTATTTTATTTTATCTCCTGGGAATTGATTACAGGTATTCTCATACCCCTTAAAAAAAAGAATATCGCACCTTTGTTGCCATATTATTTAAGTGAAGCGTTAAATCTTAAAAGGGCACAATCCCCAGGTATTTGCGCCTCCTGCTGGATACGCAGAGTCAGGATACAACATATTAAAACCAAGCTAAACAGACGGGTATAATCCATCCCTTTCCGGGGAAGGGGTGCTTAGCAGACAGAATCTGCCAATATCGTTACATTTACAAGTCCAGCAGCCATTCTTTTCCAGGTTCCCCCAACCTCCAGGGGGCTCCAGGTCCCTGCTCTCCACTTCTTGAGCCCACTTAATCTAATTTTACAGCAGCAGTAGGCACACAGCAGACACACTTATCAAAACACCAAAGTCAGTTTCAACAAAACTGTCTTTTATTGGGTATTGCGCTCTGTTACAAATGAAAATCTTGTTACAGGTGTTCAGCTGCACACACAAGCGGACAGAATATCAAGTTGTGGAAGGTTCATTGCAGAGTGCATGGCCGCTGCACTGACAGGACCAAGGGAGGACAACAAACAGAAATAAGAACAGAAATCAAAAACTTGGTTTCAAAAGTGCTCTGGGACAGCCCCCCCCTCCCCCTCGACTCCCATATTAAACGTAGCAACAAAATCTAGCAGACCCTCCCCAGGGACCCGCTCCCCCATCCCCAAATGCTGGAGGATACAATGGATGACATACTTCCACCACCACACCATACCCATAGGCCAGGCTTGGTGGCAGCGGCGGCTGCTGGTGCTTTCTTTTCTTCTTCCGCACCACCGGTTGCCCGCCTCAATTCCCCAATCCCACCAACTCAGGGCAATGGGGAGTCTTGGGTGTCACGTGGGGGGGGGGGGGTTTTAGCCATCTGAGCACTTTTGTTTGTCTGTGTGGGGAAAAAATACAAGAAAACTCAGAGCCATGCTGCGAGACTCTGGTGGGACAGAGACCCCTCAGCACATTAAAAACCAAAAGGACAGACAGTACCAAAAGAAAGAAAAGCAGCTTGTTTCACACTCCACTTGCGTGACTTGTGCACATAACACCAGACTGAATAGAAATCAGATCAGAAGATGGAACTTACAATTCTGCTCAGCTTGTCCATTTCTCAACAGACCTGGTATCAACGTAATTTTATTCTGTAGTGCAATTCACTTTGTTTTTGAGTTGTACAAAACCTTAATTTTCAGAAATCAAATTGCAATATGCAGTGCAGCTTTAACTGGCATGGCTGCGCAGCAAGAGAGAGAGAGAGAGACAGAGAGATTGGCTTCACCTTGTCCCACGTGACACCGGACTTGTCCTTCACCTCGCCTACCACCATGCAGCACGACGAGAGACAATGTCTCCGAGAACTTACTGGGAAGTAACCCAAGAGCTGCCGAGCCCTCGGGGCTTCTTGTTAACACAGCACAGATCAGATCAAGACTTCTAAAGGAGAGCAGCGGATGAGAATCACTGGGCAGGGCGCCAAGTGCTATGGGCTATGGCCAAGCCAGGGAGCGTGTCATGTCGCGAGAATTCCCAGCAGGCTTTAACACAAACAGCTTTGGGAAATTCTGCGGTGCCTCCTTTTCATTTAGTGAGCCCCCGGCTACTCCATGATGGGCGAGTCTTGCATAGCTTCCCAGGCAAGATGACATTTAATCTCACCTGGAGGTTTTGGTTACTGTGTGATGACCCTTCATAGGAGCCGGGGACCGGCAGGCTCGGCTGGCCTCCTTCGCGGGACAAGTGACGAGCCTGGCTGTCCAGCTGCTTAGTGCTCGGCTGCCACCCCGTGGCCAACTGTGCGCACTGCACCCAAGGAGACGGCTGTTCAGTCAGCCTTCCAATTTAAACAACTGGTATTCATTTCCATTTAGGAGGTGTGCAATGGTTAAAACATGAATCGCCACTAGTTTGAAGCATTTCGTACTGATTGAAATATGTTGCTATTGACCGTTTAAGTGTTGTGCTTCAGAAGTAATGTTGTGTGAAACTTCCAACAGAAACATTTAGACAGAACGTACCAAAAAGATGGACTGCAGTTCTGCTAACTACATTTGTTTAAATACAAGTCATGCTAAATAAGTTTTTCTTGAAAAAGCAAAACAATCTGGCACATCGTTTAGCATAAAAAAAGTTAACAAGAAGCGGAAGCAAGAAAATTAAATTTTTCTTCAAATAAAAAAAAAAATTAACCTTGGACTAAATGGTAACTTTTTCAAAATACTGCAGAGCCTTCCAGGACAAGAAATAAATACCAGTAATGTGAGGAGAAGTCAAGGGGACACGAACCTTTGCCAATATGTTTAAACACCATATCCTCAACCTTCCAACCATGTCTGCCTGCATGTTTAGATGTAAAGCTTCAGTAAATTCTGAAATTCAACTCTGCTTCAATCAAGACGACTTCACCAGCAATACTGACAGAAGAGCAGACGGCAGCACAAAGGCATCGCTTGAGCCTCCTATTGCTAGAATATCTGCACCAGGTAACTGGCAAGAAGTGCACACTCAGTGAGGGCCGCTAAGCAGCTTGGCTTCTTTATCACATTAAAAACTGAAATTCAAATGCATGCAGAGCTGTGCACTCATGTCCCGTGTCCTGCTTGGGACAAGATCAGGACATACAATGAGGATGTGTACCTACACTGGCCAGGAGATCATTTTAAAAACTGATTACCTTCTGAATGTTTCAGTCAAGCTCCATATAGTACTACAATTGCTGGACTGGAGCTAATATGGAAGCAGTGGGCGTCAAACAAATTCAAGTGGCAGCTCAACTTATGCCTAAAACCATGCTATCCAGTAACTGGCAATGTCATTGCAATCATAATCTTGTAAGCTCTGGGCTTAATGGGTAATCAGAATTGTGTATTGTGGCTAAGGTCTCCCTCCTTTCCTTTTGGGGGCAAATCTTTGAAGTTAACCTTAAACGAAATGGCATCTGGATGGGTAAAATGAGCTCAAACCCCTTTTTTTTTCTTCAAATTTCCTAAGTTAAACAACGTCGACGTTTTCAAAAGGCAAACGGATGGCATATTGCAGCTTCCTCCCAGATACCCCTATTGCCAACACATCTCTCATTCAGACACCAGTCACGAGGACCCCAGCAGAAGTCTAGCCACACCTGGGCATTAACAGAATGAAAACTGCCTGCTCCTCTCAACTTTCAGCAGCTTTGCGCTAGACATGGCCAGATTGAAGTCTACAGACCACTCATGTCTACTTTGATTAAGCTGCCTGAGGACACAAATTCAAATACTCAACTGCAATTAAACAAGGAAACAAAAGTTCCATTAAGACCATTCAGTGACATTTAACACAATAAATACCATCATTTGCTATGTAAACTTTGGATGATTCATATTAAATAATAAATTTGGATCCACTCTGAGGGCACAACACATGCCTTGAGGGACCATAAGATCTACTTGAAGGACTACACACTTGACATTATTTTCAAACTAGACTTTAAACAAACAAAAAAAAAAAATAAAATAAAAACCTTGTGGGAACCATGGATAAGATGCCATGCTGAAGTACCCAGTAGGATTAAACAGTAGTACTCCAATTTGGTGGCCTTTCAGCACAACTTTTAAAGATGGTCCCAGTCCCTGGCACCGAAAAAAAAGTGCTTTTAGTGGCATCCCACTGTAACTTGCTTGTCATACTGAAGGACGTAAATTCTTCTCCATATTTCCCAGGCCAAAGTTCAACAGAGGTCCCTGTGGAATGGAAAGAGAACGGATGATACACTTGTGCCACATGTAAATGGGAGGGGGTCTCCTCTCCAACAGGGCATCCACTTAAGTGCAGCATACCATAGGGGGCCCTGCGAGGATATTGGCCAAGCCAAAGGGCTCTCTAAAGTGCACGTCTGTGCTGAAGGAAGAGCTAGTATCTTTCAGTTTCCGTTAACGCTGCAGCCTGCTGGGGCCTCTTTTTAGATCAAGCTAACCCTTCCACACATGTGCAAGCGCACACACGCACACACACACATACACACACACTCCCACACACACTAGCACGTGTGATCACAACAGAGGCTTTAACTTGACAAGCCTTGGCTTGCAATTTATATTAAAAATAGTGCAATATTTCAACATTTATATAAATAACTCTATAATCGTGCTTCTTTTTACACAAAGGTTAAACACATCTTTGAGTTGGCACTCAAAAAAAAAAAAAAAACCAAAAACAAATCGACAGTTCACTTTCCTAGCTATCAAACAAAAGCAAAAACAGAAATGACTCTCTCTGCCCCTCGTTTCCCACCCACCCCTTATATCCCATCTGGTACAAAAATACCCTTGTCACATGTACCATTCACTATAGATATTGCGGGTCTTCAAATAAACTTCCTTTTGTGCAAATATTTCTTCAAAGGTCAAGTGAAGTAAAGAAAAACAAAAGCACCACGCAAACTGACCAAAGGGGGGTGGGGGGGGGAATCAAGTTTAGAACTTTAACACTTAAAAAAGAGAATATAAGAATTAATATAAAAAGAAGAGAGAAAGAACAGAAGATGAACATCGAGGCAAGCTGTGAGCACGCAGACGACACAGGACACGCAGGTATGGACTCTGTACAAAAGGGAGCAGGAGCCCCAGCTCTTTGGACACCCATGCTAAAAGGGGCGCACTTTCTGCTGCTCTTTGTTGCGTGCATTTGTGCTGTCAAGGCCACTGAGCTGTGATTGGTTGAGTCTGTTGCCCCCTAGGATGGGAGGAGTCCCCTGATTGTTGCTGTGGTTGGTGTGCTGGTAGAAGGCGGAGCCAGGGCAGTGTCCAATCACTTCACTGTAGGTGGGTGGGGGCCCCTCCATGCGGCCCTGACTGCCGTAGCAGGTGGCACTGATGCCAGAGTTGCTGCTTGGGGGGCAGGGCCCCCTATAGATTGAGCTGTCAATCAAGTCACTGTCGAAGATAGTGCGGTTGGGTGGGGCACGGACCGACTCACGGTTCAGCTCCAGCTGTTGCTCAGGGTCCCTCAGTTGCAGGGTGCAGGGGCCCTGATAGGGAGGGGGCTCCTCACCATCTGAAAGAGAGATGGTAGGGGGAAGGTCGATCTCATGCTGCAGGTAGGGGTATGTGGGCTGGAAGCGGTGAAATCGATCCCTCTGCATGTATGATGGCACTATCAGTCTGTCCGATGTTCTTGGAGTGTACATCTGCTGATAAAACCAAAAGGAAGCAATTAGTGTCAACAGCTCATTAGTATAATAAATCCACCTGGACTGCACCCACAACCACCAAAAACCTCCGAATATTAGTGACTGAAATCAGAGGCTCTCAAGTTCAGTCCTGACGCCTGCCAGGTGGCTGTGTTTTACCATATCTTTTGATGCTTAAAATGTATCATTTTCTTTTTAATTTACTTATTCTGTAGAGTTTGCTCACTTAATTATATCTGCATACTCACAATAACTGACAAGCACAGCAGGGCAGACAACACTCACTGCTGAAAGACGGCCATTTTACCGATTCCCATTTGTGTGCTTATTAGTAATACAGTAAGTGTCATAACCAGAAAATTTAAAAAGAATAAAACGGCAAAAATCTAAAAGCCTGAATTAGCGTAAGCCATCCTATTTTAGGTTGTTTATTTGAAATATTATGATTTACGCGTACTTAATTGGGTAGAAGTACATAATAAACTAGAACAGCTGCATCAGATATTTGAAATATTAAAATGTCTGCTTCAATGTTAAAGTCTACATATTCTCGACTGTAATAGAAATTTGTCACTTTTCACCCTCTGATAAAGGTCCATAGCAGGCTAGATTGCTAGTAAAGGATCAAAAATGAAAAATAACATCATATTCAAAATTACTGGCCTTGAAATATTTTACAATGATAACCCACATGCTTATGCTTGACATTTGTCATTTTTAACGTTCAGGGACTGGCTCTTAGAGGGTTAGGACTACCGGTAAAGAATAAAATATCAAAATTAAAGGTTGGCCAAAACAAAAATTACTGTAATATTCATGACCAGCAACCTGAAAATAGCATAAAACAATGCTCTACATGTCTATAATACTGATGCCCATTTTTTTGAAAGTAAATTTGACCCCTCGTGTCCCATTAAGGGTTGAACCCTTGGGCTTGGTTGATGTAGCAGGCACAACTTCAAGTCCTTCTGATCATTTTTGTTGAAGACACCTATTGGTTTACTCTTTATCATAGGGGTGTCACTTCCTGCACAAACATGGTCCAGAAATGGTCTAAAATGAGGGGGTTTCTGGTATAGAGGGCTAAAAATAGAGGTGAACAGCAAAAAAAAAGCTTCAAATCATGCATAACAAGTCAAACTGTATATCATATGTACAGATGTTCATTTATTGGTGAGTCAGGAGGCACCAGACAAAAAAACTAAAGTGAATTAAAGTGTTTGCATCTAAATTTCTGCTTTATTCAGCAAAAGAAACTACCAGTTTGTAATTTCAGAACTGAAACGTACACTAGGATGCAATGTCCTGCTTAATTAACATAGCAGTCCAAATAAAAGAAGAAATTGGTTGGAATGAAAACCTGCAGTGTTAGGGGGCCTCCAGGACTGAACTTGAGAACCACTGATGCAAATTGTCGCACTCTAGTTTGTCTCCAAAGCAGCGGTTTACATGCCAAGCTCATTTCCACAAAGAAGCTGCAATCCACATTTTTTTGCTCACTTTTTGTTGGAGACATTTGGTGCAGAGTAATGGACTCTTTTTTCAAAACATTGTTGATGAAATTGTGATTAATTTAAAATTTACAAATCAAAATTTTAAACAGTTGGACTGGATACTGATAATATGAAAAAAGTACATCACTTAATAAATAATGTGCATCATACCTAACAAACCATATAGATTGAATAAGATAAAATAGCATGGCTGAGAAATAAACAATAAGCAACTTTTAAAAGGGGCCATAAAAGAATAAATGGTGATCATTGTAACATATAGTATTACAGAATAAAGAAAAGGAAATGGTCACACTTAATGATGGGTGCATACCATGACAATCTAGAAAATAATTTGGTGAACAATCTACGTACATGGGAGTGCACAATGGTCACAGAAATGTACAATTTTGAAACAAACTAAAACTGACGAAAAAAAATTCCCTTTTTTCTGTAAACGGAACAATGTAAGCATGGTGACTAATAGCCAGAAATTAGTATTTTTAGAACTGCTTTCACTCAGAGGCTTAATGATGCCTACACTTATCCATTTGACTAGCCTCTCTTTTCAAAATGCATTATCAAAGATGCTGAAATATTTGCTCAGAAAATGGGGCAGCTCATTCAGTTCTACTTAAAATAAACTTTTAATGTATGCAAAAGCTGTGAACCAAACTACCTTGATTTTCGCAAGCATTGACAAATTAAAAAAAAAACCTGAATGCAGATACAAAAGTCATTACATATTCTAACAGAAAGCACCAGTCACATATCTTTGTAAAGAGTTCCAGATTTTACAAGGAAGCCAAAGAAACAGATTTACAAAAGCAGCTATTCATACAAAACAAAACCAAACCAAGTAAGAACCCTAAAGGCTTAATCATTTTAGACAGACAATTTGAATTTAGCATCATGGTGGAATGGTGGCGAGTGCTTCTGGACTCCTGAGTCAAATGCTGGCCTGAGCACATTCTGTATGCTGGCTGCATGCTCTCCTCATGGCTACTTCATTCTTCTTCAGATACTCTGTTATCCTCCAACTGGCGACTCTTAACTAGCCTCATGCGAGTGTGATTGCCTCACAACAGATCGGAGCACTGTTCATGATTGCCTTGTGCAAAATAGTGTCAGGATAGGCACCAGTTACCCACATCTGGAAGGGTTACGAAATGAATGGATGGAATCATTGAATAGGCAAGAACAGAAAGTGTTTTATTTGATCTTGATTTCATTAATTAATTTTAATTCACCAAACATTCGAATGGGCAAGACTCATTATCTCCTTAGCTTTGACTGTGGTCAGACATGATGGTCCAGCATCTCAGAGACAGCTGCACTATAGTCCCTAAATGTTTACAGAGAAAGGTGTGACAGATTTGTGTTTAAAAACACCTTATTAATGACAGACATCAGAGGAGAATGAGCCGAGTCATTCAAGTCACTCACGTAACTTTTTATAAACAGTGGTGTGCAGAAGGACAACTGCGGATGTAAAGTGAATTGGCTAGGAAAGCACAAAATCATGTCTAGTTCCAGTGTTGTCAGCTAAGAATAGGAAGATGAGGTGGAAGTAGACAAGACCACCAAAATTGGATGTATGAAGATTAATGTCATCAGGTTCACAAAGCTCAATTTCTGCTGAAACATGCAGATGTTAGAATCAGAATCAGAACAAACAGAATAAACAGCATGACTCTATGGATCCTTCATATCTTGTATCAAACATACAGGTGGTAATAGTGTAATGATGTGGAGAACATGTACTTGGTACACAATTGATCTCCTAATAAGAGCTGAGCATGTTGGGAGTGCTTATGCCTGCCTTTATTGTCATGATCTAGCCTTTTTTAAATGGATACTTCCAGCAGGATAAAGTGTCATGTTACAAAGTACATATCATCTTAGGCTGGTTCCACTAACAACCCAGTGACTTCAGTTTTCTCAAACTGGTCTGCACAGTCACCAGGTCTCAAATCCAATGAAGCAGCTTTGGGAGTAAGTGAAATTGGAGAGTCACAGCACAAATGTACTGCTGAACAGTCTACAGAGTGTGCAATGCTATATGGTCAGTATGGACCAAATCCCCGAGGGAATGTTTCTAGCACCTTGTTGAATCCATGTATCCAAGAATGGAGGCAAATATTGGGTCCTACCTGCTAATAAAAAAAGTATTGGAGGTTTTTCACATTTTATGATTATGCAGCAGTGGAATCAGAGAGAATTTAATCCAATTTTTTTTTTTTCCTTTTTACATTAATCAACAGTAAAATCTCTTTTAATGTCATAGTGATCTCCAAAAGGCATTCTAAATTAATTGCAAATATAAAACAAAAAAAAAATCTTCCAATGAAGTGAACACTTTCAGTAAATACTGTAGGGTGAAGCACAAAAGAGGTCACAGAATGTATAATTGCTCAAAAGAGGGGAGTCTTTAAATGTGGACAGTATCAACAAGTAAAATGAAAAAACTAATATAAAATACTTTGTGAATAAAAGCATTTACATTAAATTTTTAATTACAGGCTTTCCATTGTTGACAGATTTTGTCAAAATTAGAAATACAGGATAAGCTTGTAACTTTTAATGTTTGTCACACTGCACACAAGTACTACTACTGAATATCAAAACTGGATGTTTTACTTTAGGTAATTTTGCAGAAGGTTTCAGAAAGCACCACTGGTTGCAGACCAGTTTAAATTTACTGTACACAACTGTCTGTTGGTTTGTTCTATTAACAAATGAATGCAGATCAAACTGGACATTGTGATTGTAAGAACAAAAATGTGCATCATCAAGGCAATTACAACACCATTGCACAATGCCATTTGTAACCGTTTTTCCCTTAGACAATCCAAAAGTCTCAGAATGTAGAAATGCGCTCACAGATATCTCTCACGTCCTCAAACAGAGGAAGAGAGGTTGTCTTAAAGGGTCTTCGTTATATTTCATGTAATATATAATAAGCGGCACAGCAGCCAAAACAAGGAAACATATTTCCAGGCAAGAAGTACTCAAAATTGATTAGTGTAACGCTCTGAACAGATGACCAAATGATTGATGGGTGAATATTGTGTATATTGCTTCAGTAATTTTTCTTTTTACAGTTTAGAAAGCCTGTTACTCTTGCAAATTGTTGAGTTTGAAGGACAGAGCTCAAAAGGCCTTGACGACGGTAACAAATATAGGTATGAAAAAGTGTACCACATAGATGAGGAGCATGTTAAGGCATTGCAAAAGTGCTTCACATTGTTAAAAAATAATCTCCTAATAAGCACCACTCCACCTTGTGGGCTCACACTGTCTGCCTACTTGCGTTTAATTCTGTTGGTGTGCTAAATTCTCGGTATTTAATCCAGTCAATATACTTCAATGCGCTTTTGCTTCCTTTTTGACAGACTGATAAAAATATTGTGTCTAAAACTGAAATCATTGTTCATACTTCACAGCTGGTCTACATAATGGAAGTTTAGAAAAAAGTCATTACTGACAAAGATCATTCCTAAAACGTATGTGGTGCTTAGGACAAAGCATGTAATGGATAAGGAAGGAAGGGTTGTGTTCAGACTAAACAAAAGTACAAGTAAAAATATTAAGTCGGGCATCAGTCCAATCTAGCATACAGTCCAGCCAGCACTATTGTAGCAGCAGGGGGTTCGGTATTATACTGGAAGGATGTTTCTAGAACATGGTGGAAAGACTGCTTAAAAAAAAACAAAAAAAAAAAAAACAACTCACTAAACCAATTCATGTTTTATTCAGCCAAGGATCTATCAATTATCCTAATAAGACAAAGGTGAAAAACAAGCACAATAGTGTATTAAAGCGATTTAACAAAGTAAACAAAATCTTTCTCTCCAAAACCACAAATTACCCTAACCCAAACAACTTCAACGAGGCCCAAAAAACTGACCTAATCTGCCACTCACAGCAAAACATGTCAGCATGCACTTGATAGACATAATAAATAAAAGGCTGTCCTGCGGCCTTACCTCATTCATGTTGTGTTGGGATGCTGCACTATCAGAAGGCCACAAGGTTCCTTCCTAAAGTTGAGCGAACAGAAGGAAAACAGATAAGAACTTCATGGAAAATGATGTTTGGAGGACATGAGAATATTGTACTCGGAAGAGTGGTGTAAGAGTTAAACCCTGCTAGGTTAGGATTTCAGGAGGAGTCCAGTTTAAACGAACTTGGGTTATGGTTTAATTGCTAGTACTCATCACTTCATATTTGACACAAAGTTGCCTAATGGAAAAAATATTAGTATGGGCATGGAAAAAAAACCAAAACATGACATGTCACAACCAGCAAGCCACCCAACAGTTGGTTCCTTGACAGGACAAGTCAAATAATTGGGCTTAATTAACAAGCCATATGGCAAAGATGGAAGCTGAGAACAAGCTGAAATTGAACAGTCTCATTATAGAAAGGCTGCTGGCACATAAAAATGTCACATTATTATGGCAAAAGTAGAAAAACATTTTTTATTGTAGCTTTCTAAGTGTTCATACGGTGAAGTTAAAAATTGTTGTTTTTGCTGTATATTCAAGAAATTTGCAAAATCACAAAACTTTTAGATTTTTACTTCTGCCCACTCAATGCATATTTTATACCGTTCTAAAACAAAAGCAAACACATCAAAGAGCATAAATACATAGAAGGCTTAAGAATTATTGGCATCAATACAAAAAGGGCTTAAGAATTTTAATTAAAAGGAAAATGCATACAATAGCACTGACTATATAGTATACTTTTGTGCCCCAAACTGAGAACACTATAATCTTTTATTCAAATATTTAAAAATGTTATGTTTTGTTCAAAAATGTATTGGGTAGGTGATAGATCTTCTAGTTTACCCTTAAAGAAAAAAGTCCACATTTCACTATGGGGCCAATAATCAATACTGTCATAAGGTTCAATTGCATTTTGTCTTTATGCACAATGCAGAAGATGGTGAAGGAGTCAAAAAGAATCCTAAGGTTTGAGGTGCAGGATCTTGTTGTATCCTGGAGTGTTGAAGTAGGCACTTCAACAATCTGATGGTCCTGGCATCCACAAAGGGCATGGAAGAGACACCAGAAAAACATAAGTTACTGATAAGGACAAATAAAGTCAAGTTGATGGAATAACCCTAAAGCTACTTTGTGAAAGGCAAAAGCAATAAGAAAAATATGTTTAAAATAAAATAAAAAAATAATAGGAACACCTGTTAATCACTGAACTAATACTCATGCCCACTTAAGTTGGTAGATGAATGTGAAACTAGCTATTGTTTTAAAATGGCAAAACTTAACTTGCCCTATTAACATTGTGGTCTCATGCCAAATTCACATCGCTATTACGCACACAACTTGCCTGAATATATGGCAAAAATAAAATCCTTGCCTGAAATGGAAGAGCAGCGTATTTGGCACAATTTTTATCAAAGTTGAGACAAAAATAAAATAGACAGGTAGTGGCAAGCAAACATTTCACACTTGTACCAAAAAGCGAACACGTGCCAATGCTGCCTGGCAGATGCACTCCTCACAACTTTGTGATAATAAATGTTGTATTGGGGTGAGCTCAATTTCAGTACTTACCGAGGACAAGGTCTCCTCCCGTCTGCGAACTTGGCTGTGTCTGTTTATGAAAGAACGTGCCGACAGCTTATAATGGTTCAGCAGGCAGGTGATCACCACAACCATAACCATCAACACTACCACAATGATGATGATCTGGACGAACTCCAGTTGGGCTGCAAAAGAAGCAGAGATGTCAAAGACTGAATGCTTAAACTTCAAAAGGAAAAACCTTAGACAGGCTTTAAAAAAGCGCTAATGCCATCAACGTATGTTCGCCATAAGAGACAGCAGGATATTAACATGTACTTTGAAAATACTGTACATAATTATGGGAGCTTCATATTCCAAAGCTAACTGTATTGTGGACATGAGCACAAGCAGTTGAACAAATGGTACTATATCAGCAACCTTTTAGCGGACACATTCACACTATGGTTGTACCCAGACTAAACATTACAGCATTGAAAAACTTGTGTTACGTCTGGAACCTGATCAACAAGCACCGTGAGGTTGTCTGATGGTTTTCAGGATGTACTCTTAAATGTTCTGGGAATTCCCAGGATTTTCTCTTTTACTTCTCAAATTTTTTCCTTAACCTAAAGGAAAAACAGAGAAGGAGCAAACTAGTAGTTTTAGTTATTTAACTTATTAGTGGTTAAGGCTTTGAACAATTCAATCTCCGAGGTGGTGGTATTTCAATTCTGCTACTGATTCTGTGAAACCACAAGCAAGTCACTTCACCTGCCAGTACCCTAACTGGAAAAAAAAAAAAAAGAAATGTAACCTACAGTGTCCCAAATACTGCAAGTCAACTTGGATAAAGGTGCCAGCCAAAAAATAAGTGGTAATAATAATAATGGCATAAGTATCAGAAAAGAGTTCATAGTCTCATCGGAGGTGGATCTGACAGATCCATGCTAAAGGGCCTCATGAGAAGGAATACTGTGCAACCAAGTTCCATTACTAGTGGCCTTCCCAAAGCTTTAACACGTCTAACTCAGAGTTCATGCCCCTTTCTTTATCCACCTGAACCTTGACCATTACTTTCAGGTCAATCCCTATAGTATTTTTGCTAGCTCCTGGTTTGCCACCTGTCTCTAAACATGCCAATTTTAGGAACCAGTCCCAATTTCACAAAAGAGTAACTGCAGACAAAAAAAGGAACAGAATGGCTTTCTGTTCAAAAAATCCTCTCTCTCTGTTGGTACCCTTCAAACATTTCAAACACTGGAATTAAAGGGTGATAGCTAATATAGTGCCAGCAGGTCGTCAATCAGCTGAGAAATGCTTTCAAAATCCTACTTTATTACATAAAAATAATTAATTAGCATGAATATTTGAGTGGAAAACTTTGCAAATATAAGCAAACTTCAGACCATGCTGTTGAAAATTTCCTTGGAGTGGAATAACAGAATTACCCAAAAAAATGAAACATACAAAAAAAATCAAAACTTAAGTCAGCATCAGTCAATCAGCATACTGCAGCTGAACGAACGGTATGTGCTAGAACAGCACTGGAATGGACAATTTCACAATAACGTAACTCTTATTTTTATGGTGCCTTTCAATAGAAAATGCAATTTCAAAGTCATTTGCAACCATGAACTCACAGTACTGTTGGTTTCATAAATATTTTTCTTCTTTTGGAAAAAGGCAAGGTCCACACTTCAAGTTACACAATAAATCAGTGGCAGGGGTTCAGCCAGGATCCTTATGGTGAACTATTCAAGACCATAGACACTAAGCCCAGCCTACTGAGGTAAGATCCATGTGCAGGTGGATTAGCCTATGGTGTCCTGCATAATGGACCACCTGTCAGGCAGACCACACTGTGAGGCTCAAGGATTATGCCTCAGATATGGATATGAAAAATACTGAAGCACCACAAAGAACAGCCCTGTCTCCTTTTTGCTTCACTCTTTACACCTCATGCTAGAAATGTATCACCTAGTCATTTCAGTTGTCAGAAATTCTCAGATGACTCTGCATTTATGGGGTGTCTTGATAAGGGTGATGAGTCCATGTATAGAAGTCAGGTGCAGAACTTATTTTCTGGGTGCAGAAATAATTGTCTGCAGCTTAACATCAGCAAAACCAAGGAATTGCATATTGACATTGCGCCTAAGTCTGGTTACTATTCAGGGAGCTGATGGAGAGTTGGTCCATATCAAATACATGCTGTTCTGTTCTTATAACACAGAGGAACTATATAAGAAAGGGCACTACAGCCTCTTTTTTGTTTTTAAGGAGAGACAACATTCCTTTATCTTCTACAGCTCTGTGATAGCCAGTGCAATTTTCTATGCTGTGATGTTGCTGGGCTGGTAGCATCAGTTCAAAAGAGGCCCACCGAATCAATAAGCTAATTAAAAAGGCAGACTCAGTTATAGGACGCACTCTGAAACCCCTGGAGGTGGTAGCGAAGGAGGGAATTGAAACAAAACGGAGTGCCATTATGAACAATGCTGCACATCCTTACTCTACTTTATACCAACATGTATAATATCCTCACTATGACATTTTCAGTCATTCTGGTGTATTTTTACACTATAGTGTGTGTCAAAAGCCAAATTTCCCCCTTGGGGACAAATATTGTTTTATCTCTGCATAAGTATATGCTGCATACAGTATATTATTTCATCCATCAATTTTCTGAACCTGTCATTCAATTAATGGGTCATGAGGAATGAATGAATGACATTAGCAGTATGACACAGACCAAGCCCGACAGCCTTCAAGTCTGTAACACTGCCCCATCACATACACTATGCTAGGCTCACTCATACAGGGACAATTGCGAGACACCAATCAATCTGAACTGCATGTCTTTTAAATGATGTAGGAAACCGAGATATGAACCCAGGTCCCTGGAGGCTTAACCATTGCATACACTATCAGTCTTTTGTAATTACTTTCACACTAACTTGTCTTAAAAAGCTCAATAACATGAACCTCGCTACCCCCTGCCAGAGCTGTAAAAAGTTTATACAAACAAAAAGGATTCCTGCTGTTAAGATCAACAGCACAGTGATTAAGCTTCACCTACCCAAAGATGAACCAAATTGTTTGCGTAGGCAATATACCATCTGGCCACAAATGTTCTGGTGGTGGCTTTAAGATGCTATTTCTTATGAACTTTGCCAAAAAAAAACTTTATTTGCACCTCTGTGTGCCAAACAATGCTCTCATAAGTTTAGAGATGGGACCTACATTTACCTCATCTGTTGGATGATATTCACAGAACAGTGGTTTTTGCACCAACACAATGCTCCATATGGACTGTACTGCATATATGTGCCATAAAGCAACTATGATAGGCCACTTATAGAAAGCAAACCACTATGTCCACCTATCTGACACAAATGATGAATTTCACAGCAACTATTTTTCTTCAGCTTATTACCACAATGCACAGAATACCACAAGAGCAGACTATTTGCTTATTTTGAATATCAACCAATGAAATGCCAAGTCAAAAAACAAGTTACAGAATTTTCAGTTCTAAATATATGGTGCTCCCACAGGCAAGGTTAGAGATGTGCTACACAAACACCTTTAGTGCACAAGGACCTTAGATTTCAAACTCAAAAGTGCCCTACCTGCAGGAAAAACAGTACTGACAAAATAAACAGAAACCCTTATATCATACTACTGTAAAATACCAATACAATAGCCAATGGAACACAGCAGTAATATAACCATCCCATTTATGTTTCTGCTAATCTAATTCAGGGTTATATTCCAAGTGTAAATGTGGACAAGATTAAACTCAAAGAACTGGTACCAGTGCACTCTGGCCATAGCAACTTAGAACCCACATACAAAATAATCAAAGAGGTCAGTGGTTTCATGGTATTGTGAGGAATCCACCAAACCTGTAAGTGCTGGTAGAGCCCACAACAGGCTCAACATGTGGAATTCTTCAGGAACAAAATGCAGGTGCTTGGGAGAATCTCTAATAATGCAAGCAGAGCAGAAACACACAGCTGGCCGTTGCTCATCTCTACTCAGAAGACACTAAAAATAAATGGCACACCAGTAGACAAGCTCCTACAGGAGTCAAATGTATTGTGTGGCTTCACAAACAAAATGATGTAACTGCAGCAAAAGGTAATAAGGCTGCGTGATGCAAAGTTAGCACTTCAAACTTATGCCTATTGATAATCTGCTGAACATATTTTACAAGAACACAGTGTGTATACATAGTCTTGTAGCAATATCAGCTACATTATTAGTATTAGATTAGTGCAGCATTTATACAATATGTCTGGAAACACCTCTCATCTTCCAAGTTCTCAGTTGACTATTCAACCGACCAAAACTTCCACCTTGTCACTGCTAATATTTCAGTCTTGCTCAACTGTTGATAATTACCTCAAATAACTAATTGTTTGAACGTGTACTTTGAATTCTAAAAACTAAAAAGAAAAAAAAAAATCCTCCTGCATGCAATGTCTTCTGAAACACACTTCCCCTGTGCCCACTTTAAGGTAAATTTTCATAATAAAGGCCTAAACATGACCAGTAACTCAAAAGACAGCAGGAATATTTTATATTATATATACTGCTCAAAAGAATTAAAGGAACACTTTTTAATCAGAGTATAGCATAAAGTCAATGAAACTTATGGGATATTAATCTGGTCAGTTAAGTAGCAGAGGGGGTTGTTAATCAGTTTCAGCTGCTGTGAAATTAACAACAGATGCACTAGAGGGGCAACAATGAGATGACCCCCAAAACAGGAATGGTTTAACAGGTGGAGGCCACTGACATTTTTCCCTCCTCATCTTTTCTGACTGTTTCTTCACTAGTTTTGCATTTGGCTACAGTCAGTGTCACTACTGGTAGCATGAGGCGATACCTGGACCCTACAGAGGTTGCACAGGTAGTCCAACTTCTCCAGGATGGCACATCAATACATGTCATTGCCAGAAGGTTTGCTGTGTCTCCCTGCACAGTCTCAAGGGCATGGAGGAGATTCTATGAGACAAGCAGTTAATCTAGGAGAGCTGGAGAGGGCCATAGAAGGTCCATAACCCAACAGCAGGACCAGTATCTGCTCCTTTGGGCAAGGAGGAACAGGATGAGCACTGCCAGAGCCCTACAAAATGACCTCCAGCAGGCCACTGGTGTGAATGTCTCTGACCAAACAATCAGAAACAGACTTCATGAGGGTTGCCTGAGGGCCCAAATGTCTATTGCGCCCTGTGCTCACTGCACAGCACCGGGGAGCTCAATTGGCATTTGCCATATAATACCAGAATTGGCAGGTCCACCACTGGCGTATATGTGAAAGACGTGAAAGGGTCAGGAGAAGCCGTGGAGAATATTATGCTGACTGTAACATCGTTTAGCATGACTGGTTTGGTGGTGGGTCAGTGATGATCTTGGAGGCATATCCATGGAGCGACTCACAGACCTCTACAGGCTAGACAACGGCATCTTGACTGCCATTAGGTATCAGGATGAAATCCTTGGAACCATTGTCAGACCCTACGCTGGTGCAGTAGGTCCTGGTTTCCTCCTAATGCACGACAATGCCCGGCCTCATGTGGCAAGAGTATGCAGGCAGTACCTGGAGGATGAAGGAATTGAAACAATTGAATGGCCTTCACGATCCCCTGACTTAAACCCAATAGAACATCTGTGGGACATTATGTTTCGGTCCATTAGGCGCCGCCAGGTTGCTCCTCAGACTGTACAACAGCCCTCATACAGATCTGGGAGGAAATGCCACAAGACACCAATCCGTCGTCTCATTAGGAGCATGCCCCGACGTTGTCAAGCATGCATACAAGCTTGTGGGGGCCACACAAGATACTGAAAAGCATTTTGAGTAGCAGAAATTAAGTTTTTGAAAAAAGGACTAGCCTGCCACATCTTCATTTCACTCTGATTTTAGGGTGTCTACACAATTGAGCACTCTGTAGGCAGAAAACTTTTATTTCATTAAAAGACTTGGCATCCTTTTGTTCCTAAGACATTGCCCTGTCGTTATTTGTATAGATATCCAACTTCATATTGAGATCTGATGTATCTAATGTGTTTCTTTAAAGTGTTCCTTTAATTTTTGTGAGCAGTATATATATATATATATATATATATATATATATATATATATAAATAAATGGTTGAAGGAAGCAGGATATTTCCAGATGATCTGGTATCTGGTCTAGTTTATTCCTCTCATTGAAGGCTACATATTTTAAGCCTCTGACAATGCTGTACTTCTTACCAAAGAAGCTAACATAACACGGAAAATAAGCCAAAATGATCAATTTCATTTGTTTTTTTATACCCTTTTTAAAGTCATAGAGCTTATCAAAGAATTCTCACAATGTGTTGTGGTATAGAATTCGTTGTGAAAATTTTTCATCTAGTTTTAAGGAACAATTTTTGAAACAAAAACCTAAACCTATCTTTCATAACGTTTTACACTCCCTGAATGATCTGCTCAGGGCCTTATCGTCTGTCTTTTTATTGTTAGATTTGACGAACTACAGGATAAAGAAAACATGCTACTTCACAACTGATAGTTGAAAATAGTTGAATCCACAGATTTCCTGATTTGTCTCATACAACTGTTGAAAAGAGGGCGGATTTTACAGCACCAAGGAACACTTGCACTAAGCTGACATTAGCCTTTTGTTTCCAGCCAGGCTCTGAGTAATAGTGGGTGGTCAAACCCATATTTACTACCCTCCAGAGGAAGCTGAAGAAGAGTTAAACAGAATCATTCCCACAATTTTAAAAACATGAATAGGTCCTATTAAGACTTGAAGCAAGACTGGAAATGGACTGTCTGAAGTGAATGCTTACTTCAGCGAAGGGAATAAAAGAAGAATGCCAGTAAATGTGAAAGTTTGACTAAACTATACATTGAAACATTCATTTTGATTAATATAAACATTTATTTTTTTTGTTATGAAATAATGATAGTAACAGCATTAATGGTATACATACAAAACATAACATATATAACATATACAATATTTTAATAACCAATAGTAAACCACTGTAACTGGTGTTTGTGGCATAGACCTGTGGTTCTCAACCTTTATTCCTCTAAGGTCCCACAGTGTACCATGAGAATATATTAGGGTCCTCCTACACAAGGCAGAAGTTATTTACCCTCTTATACTTTTGCTGCAATCTTGGCAAAAGTGCTTGTTTTTGAACTTTTGTTTATTAACAAAAGTATATTTGCCACAAGTGCTACACTACTTGTGTATTTTTAAAGTGTAATACAAAATTAAAATGCGATTTCAAAAACAGTCTGCATGTTTTTATTAATTAAAAGTTGTTTTTCCTAGGGCATGAATTTTGTACTCAAACAAAAAACAATTAGGCACTTTTTAGGGTTAAATATTAACCAGTAAATTTCCAAAATATTGAATCTGTCATTGCAAATACTTTTGATAACAACAAAAATCTGTCCAGTTTTCATTAAGACATGATGAGGAGACTGGAAGAAGCATCTTAATGCTATGTGTAATCCACACAAACACTATATACAGTATATATATACAGTATATATATATATATATACAATATATATATACTGTATATATACACATACATACAGTATATATACACATACAGTACATACAGTATATATATATATACACACATACAGTATATATACATACATATACATATATATATATATATATAAAGAAAGCACATTTTAAAGATGGTCTTTGAGAAAACATTGAATTATTGTACGCTGTATGAAAAATGTTTTGAATATTGATGAAAGAGGCTTCTTTAAAAAGAGAAGCTTGAGAGCCTACTTGCTTGATTTTTAGTGATTTAACTATTTTGCTTCTACTTATTTTCTTATCTTGTGTTACTCCACCCCAAGGGGAAGTTTCCTGTGGTCCCTTAGTAGACTGTGCCCCCCCCAGCGGAGAACCACTGGTGTAAATGACTTGTTGATACAGCAGGTGGAATGCCCATAATACAGTAAGTTCAAAAGTTTCACGAGACCAGTACCCCTGTGAATAAAATGTAGGAAGTGGGCCTCTGTGGTCTCTGTAAAAGTGAGCCATTGGTACAAATCTGAAAACCAGAAAAACTTCAAATGCAATGTTGTGTGGTTGAGGCTAAGGCCAACAGTGCCATATAACTTAAGACTTCAAAAGCTATCCAACTCATGAAGGCATCTTGCCATTCCATTGCCGTAAAGATGCAAAACTCATCAAGTTTGTACTACAAACAAACTCTCCAAGAACAGAAACACAGGAGCAGCTGCAACCAAAGCCCGATTGAATTAAGTCAGTTTCAGATTTGGTGGGGGTTACATGAAGCACAGGATGTCCCTGGAAATGCCTTTCACTCCATTCTGGGCTCAGCTCGTAAAATACAGCACACCAGGCCCCGCCGCTCAAAGTTTAGCAGCAGGTGGGAGATTTAGTTTTCTCACCAAGAAAAGTTTTCTGAGGGCAAAGTTCAGGGGTCATGGGAGTTCCCAGGAAGGAGAAAACCTGCCCCTCCTTTGGAGGCACACAGGGCTTGTTTTTATTGGCTGGGGAGAGAATCAATGATGCTTGTAATGATGTCTAAAGACTAAGAGTGTGTTTGTGTGTGTGTGTGTAGGAGGTGCCCAAGTTTTATGGGAACTTTCCTGTGAACTGCAAAGGATACAGACAGCAGTGTAACCTTCACTGTGGGGGTGGGGCTAAATTCCAAGACAGGACAGCGTGGGAAAAAGCCAAGTTACATGGTATTGGAGTGAACTCTTCCATTTACTACAGTGGACAATGTCACCCTGACACATGGCAGGCCAGACAGGAACTTTAAAGGCATGCAAATTAAAGCTAACTGGATGCCTGAAGTCAGTGTAAAGAGGCGAGTGTTGCGGAGGACCTTAATGCTCACTTGACTGGTCTCTTCATTGAATAGACTGCCTGCCTGAATGGTCAGCAAAAAAAAAAAAAAAAGTTGTTCAATATAAAGTTATCTCCTGTATGCTTCATAGTATTATTAAATCAGCATTTGAATCCAATAAACTCACAAGCATCAGTCGTGTTGCACTTCAGCAGCCACTAAAAGAGAACAAAATTACAATGCAAGTACAAACTGGCAACTCTAGAAAAAAAGCTAATCTCAAAGTCAGCTATATCACTGTGAACCTTAAGGAGAAATTACACACCAGACGAGAATAAGCCAAGTGACCAAAGCCCAAAGAACCCAATGTGGTCATTGTGGGACAGGAACTTTAGAGAAAGAGACAGAGTGTCAAGTTTTGCTGCCAAAGAAAGAACACTTCCCGAAATTGACAGAGACCCCCCCCCACTCACCATATGGGAAGAAATGGAGCTTGCAGAACAAGACTTAACTTGAAGCTTTGTGGAGGAACGATAAATGTGGGAACTTTTCTTCATACCTGTGTATTATTTATTCATGTCTGTTAAAGTACTCTTTAATAGTACATACTGTAACATGACCGTTTTGTGATTTCCAAAGCTTAGTGGCATTATCAATATCCTCCAAGCTTACACTATATATTATATGTTTAGGTAACATGGCACCATTGACATCTCACTGGAAGGGGTCCATAACACTTTCGTAGTATTTACCCTGATTTTTTTTTTTTTTGGTTTTTACTAATTTACTAATAATTTTACAAATTGCAAACCTTTTAATGTATCACCTAGGCTTGCAATTTGACAGGATAGCAACAAATGCTCTGGTTGTCAATTTCAATTAATGATGCTATTACATCTTTCACCATACAGATCATATGCAGTTTCTATTAAACAGTTTGCAAATGTACATGCCCTTGCACACAGCAAATACTGGCACGATAAAGTACGGGATGGATGGATAGATAGAATTCTTTATTGTCATTATGCATACACATAACGAAATTTTTCTTGGTAAGACTCAGCTTCAAGGCAGAATACTTAAAATACAAAATAAATATAAGAAGTATAAAAGACAGCAGCAATAAAACATCATCAAGTCCAGGCTCTTCCTGAGGTAGTACGCCTGCAGAGACCAGTGATCTGTGTGCGTGGGTCTGCAGGGGAGGAATACAAGTGTGTGTGTGTTTGATTACGAGGGAAAGTGTGTGTGTATGTCTACAGGGGGGAAGGTTAGGGTAGATGTAGATTATGTGTGTGCATGTGAATCAGCAGGGGCAGATGGACTTCACAGCTCTGGGGAAAAAGCGGTCTTTCAGTCTGCTGGTACATGTTTTTAAGTTTCTATACCGCTTTCCCGAAGGAAGTGGTACAAACAATCCATTTCCCGGATGGGTGAGATCCGCTGCTATATATTTGGCCCTCTTCTGCACCCTTCCAGCATATACAAAGTCCAGATCTAGGAGAAGACTTCCCACGATCCCCTGTGCTGTTCTCACCTCCCGTGCCAAGTCCTTCCTTGACTCTGAACTGGATTAAGTGCATTTGACATTTAATACATGGATAAATTGACACTTTTTTTTGTTGTTGTGCTGCCTTAAGACACTGCAGAATGTCCTGTGCAGAGAATGCAGGGAATTTCCATGGCTTCATCAGTAAACCTACCCATTTTGTACAGGTATATTATATATGTAAATGGTACTTCTCAACCCATTGACTGGGGAGCCTCTTTCTACTTGTTTACAGGTTCAGTAACCAGTGACTTAGCATGTAAAACAACATGTAAACATACAAATAGAGTGCTGGAAATTTCCATATGGAGGGTTCAGGAGATGAGAGCTTGAATGTTATTTGCATTTATATCTTATAGATTGTGTTTGATTGAGTATCAGCTAGACATTTGTTATTTTTATGCTGCAATAACAAAAAGACACATAAGCATACTATTCATTTATTAATCCATCCATCTATTACTTGAACTAAATCAACTTTAAAATCTCTGGGCGGAAGAACCAGTTTTGGCAGCATCAACCCACAAGGCTGGAAGTAAACCTGGACAGAATTCCTGTCCACCACAAGGTACATTCATTTTTATATGAGGATAATTTAGGGTTGACTATCAACAGTACAGTCATGCTGCAGTATGTGTAACTGGAAAGCTAGACAACTGGAATACCACCACATTCATTAAATGTCTCAAAGCCAAAAGACCGAGCCACTGGCCTCTACACTGTTCATGAATGTGGTATTTTTTTCATCAAAGCTCTTCATTAGCAAATTTAATAATCTTTTGCTTTGTTTAATACGTGAATTATGTGCTTGTGAATGACAGGGCACTGCTATGAGCTGACACCCTGTGCTTCTGCTTGTACCCAACACTATCGGGATAGACACCACCCTCAATAAGCCTGGAATGGTTTAAATGAGTTCGAGAATAACAGAACATCCACACTATACACATTTCCTGGGTAACAAGGTAAAGTAGAACGATGCCATGTAATAAAGCACTTCTAAATAAAATCACTTAACTGGGTCACAGATCAGCACCAAGGAAGCAGAAACATTGTTTGAAATCCTTAACACCTTCATATATGCTGCAAAAGAGTTGCAGAGTGAAAGTTAAAAAAAAAAAAAAAATCGGATGTGTACAAAAATTTAGAATGTCTTACTTTAACATTATTTGCTGATACAAATTCATTACGAATACAGGCACAATAGGTGCATCAGCAAATTGAATATGGTATTGCCATTCTCTGGACTGTTCACTAGTCATCTTTAATTCTGATTTCTTTCTATTAGATATTGTACATTTTTCAAACATAATGTTGATGCTTTTGAACTGAACCCCCCATGCTAAACTGAGTAGGAACAGTAGATCACTTTGAACCACTGGCCAGACATTTGAAACAGTGGGTTCATCATGCCACCAAGATAGACGTTCCTCAGAGAAGCTGTGTTATAAACAATCTCTGTAAAGAACTCCAATGTCAATTGATGGCTGAGGGAAATTCAAATTCCTTACACTCTCTCCAACCCCCTAAAACAATGAAGAGAGAGTAAAAAAACCCAATCCCCGTACATTAGATTTGACTACAACATCCTCTTGAAATACTTGTAAAGGATGCCATTCAACTGATTATCTTATATTTTTTTAATGACACAAGGGATCCAAGAATAACACACCAGACAGACATCACTTACATTGGGAATACTCCCCTCAATATACAGAAGGAATCACACAATAGCCCCCAACCCAGACAGAGCAGCTGCCGCAGACCCCTCAGAGAGGTGCTCTGAATGAAGCAGCCAGCAAAGGCCCAATTGAAATTCAGCAACGGCGCTGGGTATTGTCATCTCCCTGAACATGAAGCACTCTGCCGACAGCACGTCTAGACAGGGCGGACAAAGAGGCAGCGGCGCACACGTGCGGGACAGCAGCCGGGGGCGAAAGGAGCACTTGAGCACAGGGTCAGCAAGCCTTTTCAAGTCAGTGCTGGCAGGAGGAAGCAAAACAGGCCACTCCCACTGGCAAGGAAATGCCATCCTGGAAATGGCAATGCCATCTCCCACAGCTCTGCAAACAAAACAGAAAGTGGCACGCTAAAATGGTTTAACTGAATCTATGCATGTCACACACAAGCATTAGGAGTTGTCAGTGGGACCCTTCCGAGACAGACAGAGCCACAGCAGGGGAACAGCCCCTGGCAGAAAGGGGAGAGGGATACAAACATAGGATGCTTCTATAGTTACTTTGGCCTCTACAAGACTGCTCAGCTCACAGCCACTGTGCTTCACTCATTCATTCATTCATTGCTACTTCTCAGATAACATTTTCCATGTGAGAGATGAATGACCCCCAGAGCTGAGGGAGGGTGGGTTACAAGAAAACTAGACATGCCCACACACTTCAGGGAGTTGCAAGATGTAAAATTGTCTGCTGCCAACAGAAAGAAAGTCAATCATTATTGAATGTAGGCACATTTTCATAAAGTGATTTTTAAAGAAAATGAACACTTCACAGTACAAGAAAACTGAAGTCAACGCATACCCACAAAGTGATGCAAGAGACATGTTACATGTGGCAGAAAACAATACCACACTCAAACAATATGGAAATAAAGAAAATGAATTACTTTTTATTTTACTTGGCAATATTAAGAGTGAGTTTTATCATAAGGTGGAGGTCAAAGCTAATTAGTAATAACACAATAAACGAGGGTTCCAACAATACAATTAAAACACCAAGACATGAAACTAAAAGAAGGATCAAAAACATTTATTGACAACAGTTGTTACAAGAGACACTAATTCACTAGAGATGACAGAGAATGGGGTTGAGGACAAAAAAAAAAAAGAAGATATCTTTCCATCAGGTAAAGCTCAAGTACAGACAAGCATCCTACCCTTATGGAACCGCTTAATTCAGTTCAGGGTCAGAGCTTTTCACAGCAGGTTGCGTATGTCAGGATGCAGCCCTGGATGGAGTGCAAGTTCATCATAAGGCACACTTGTTCACCCACACAAGGCTAAGTTACTTACCATTACTTATCAACTTGACACACACCTGCTAGGGATGTTGGATTAAACACGAATCAGTATTTTATGCAGCACCTTTCCAAAGGATTACTGGATCACTAATGCCAGTTAAAAATGACCGATTCTAGCATAAGCTGTAGTACAGTGACTAAGAATTTGGAAAAGGTTCTCCACTTCTGACTGACATTCACATTTAACCGGACTGGACACCTATTGTAAAAATAAATTAACATGTGAGCAATTGTGCTGCAACCTTATCTTGTAAGTCACCTTCAATAAAGTTATGGAACAAATACAGTATAAAATAAAACAAAATGCACTGCTGCTCTTCCACAGACCACTTGCTGAGACATAGTCTTTGCTATCTCCCCAAAGACAACTGGAGAACAAACTGCATGACAAAAAGTGTCTGCACTTCTGTCAACCACAGCTGACACACAGGCACCCAGTGGATGAATCTTTATTTTAAAATGGAATCTTTGGCAGCAGCCCCATCACAAAATGAGCTCACCATATTAGAATTCAGAGGAAAAAAAAATGCAGACTTAGGAAGGCACCCCAGTCATGGCACGAATACGCATTTCTGTAAAATACATTGTATAAGCGAAATAATTTGGCAATGGAATTGCTTTAAAAGCATTTCATAAATGAGAGGAGGACTGACTAGTCAAAACATTTATTACCCGACACAAATTTAAAAGGCTGTTGTGTAATATAATACACTCCCTAGAATTGATAAGAGTGTCACATGATACAAACACCCCATGTATAATGGCCACCTTTACAGTCCCAGCCCAGACCAGTACAACAATGGAGGTTTTTACACTGCTAAATGTAACATCACCATTAGGAAAATATGGAGTTGGCAATTCATAGGATTATTACCGTCATTACTGCCATGTGTGCAGAGCACAATAAAACTCTCAACTTGCAAATGCAAATCATCATGCAACACATTTCCAATAGTGTCATTTCTGATGAAGAATAATTTCTTTATTAATTTATAGATTACTTGATTTCAACATAACAACACATATCCTAAGAGAGACCAATGCCTCATAAAAAACAGAAAAATCAAGGTTTGGTAAAAAATAAAAAAGATTTCATATATATAGAGAAACACACTAAATTACATTTATTTAAACAGCCAATCACCTGCATGATTACATAATGAAACAACAAAAGACAGCTGAGTGTGAAATACAATGCATTTTACATCACCAGCCGTGAGTAGGTACTTCATAGGTTGCCGTCCATAAACAATGACTTTGGAATTCGATGTGAATTTCCCCTTGGGATTAATAAAGTATCTATCTATTGAATCTGTACTCATCAGCATTTGGTGCATCAAGGGGTTGTTGTGGAAATTTTGGAAGAAATTAATGATCACAAGGACTCCTTCATGCACAAACTACTGCATCATGCAGCAGTTGACTACAACCACTAAGACAGTCTCATATCAGCTGATGGCATGCACTTTACAATATTTTAAAGTGACGTGGTTTTTGTGATGCCTGCCTATGGTAAGTCAGACTTAAGAGTTTTTAGTTTAGTTTTCTGAATATTTCAGTATAGTCTACAACCCCTCGGATAGCACGCTAGTTAATTCCAGTTTGCAAATTAAAAGCAGTCCGAGATGCCACCAGTGAAAAATTGTAAGGCTCCTTGTAGAACCCTGTGGTTTTGAGTAAACTCCAAGTGATAAACTGTTGTTCCTCACAACAGACATACAGAATTCTGAATGCAATGACTAAGACAGCTGCATCTTATGAACCATTCCTACACTGGAATTTAACAGGTATGTAGTATGGGGCAAAAAGAACCCCCTTCATATAGATGATATTTGAAGTGGCCATAATGAAGGCAAAGGTTCCATATACAGTTCATTTCTGTATGTCCAACACACTGTGTTTAAAATGCAAAGCCACCCTCACTGAGGCCTAAGGGCCAGCACTTTTTGCTACTAAAACTTACCATAAACATATTTCCAGAGGACGTGACATTTAATGACATTGGTAAGACAGTACCATTAAAGCAGTTTGCGATACAGCGTGCTGTTAATGATGTCATATAAACTAAAGATTAAGTGACTGATAAAAGTACAAAATTACTGCATAGCGATGACACCTATGATTAATTGAGTTGGCATATGGTCAAAATATTAGATGACATGTCTTGGAAAATGGATGCAGTACATTAACCAAAACATTCTTAAATTCTCAGTCCCAATTCAAGGTCACGGGGGTCAGAGCCTATCTCAGCAGCACTGTGCCCACTTGCAGGGTGCACTCATACAAGGCCACTTTAGAGGCTCAAACGAAATGAACACACATAGTTTTGCAAATTTGGGAGTTTAACTTGAGCACAAGGAAGAAAACACATGGAAAGCATGCAAACTCCACACTATCAATGCGTAAGTATGGGAATTGATCTCAAACTCAAGTCAAAGCGAACTTTATTGTCATCACAACCATATACAAGCATACAGATAGACGAAATTGCGAAGCTCAGGGTCCACAGTGTAACAACATGAAGTGCAAATAATAAATTAAAAATAGAATTAAAATTTAAATTTAAATCACAAACAAGACAAAACAAAGACGTAGCAGCAATATTGATGTGTAGTAAGCAATATGAACATTGATGCAATGTATGGCATTTGAAATCTAGACAAATATAGTCAATAGATATGTAATATAATAAATAAATAATAGATATAGATAATACAGAAATTATCAGTGTATGACAATAGTTGTTTAAGACGTGTAAACAATGACAGGTCAGAATGTTTCACAGCAGGATATCAGGAATGTCAAAATACTTAAAAGGTCAGTGTGAGATTTTAAGTTCTTTTCTACATGCACACCTGTCTTTGCTGGAGACTGGCTTGCATGTATAAAAGATCTGCTTTTAGAGGTGGTTGAGGCTGTGTGGAAGATCCCAAGTGGCAGCATGGTGTTAAAGAGTCTGACAGCTTGGGGGTAAAAACTATCCTGCAGCCTGGCTCTGATGCTGCAGTATCTTCTTTTGGATGGCAGAAGTGTGAAAAGCCCATGTGAGGGGTGTAAGGGGTCCTGCACAATGCTGCAGGCCTTGCGGACACTGCGTTTGTAAAATAGGTCCTGTAGTGAAGGGAGAGGCACCCAAATAATGTTCTCTGCTGTCTTCACTATACTTTGCAGGTGCTTGTGGTCGGATATGTTGCAGTTGCCATACCAAACAGTGATGCAGCTGGTCAGAACACTCTCAATGGTGCCTCTGTAGAACATGGTGAGGATGGATGGGGGAAGATTTGCTCGCTTCAGCCACCTCAGGAAGTGTAGTCTCGGCTGGGCTTTCTTGATTAGTGATGAGGTGTTATGCATCCACGTAAGTTCCTCAGTTATGTGCACACCGAGGAACTTGGAACTCCTCATAGTCTCCACATCTAAAATGTTGATGCTGAGTGGGATGTGGGCAGGATGTGATTTTCTGAAGTCCACAATCATCTCTTTTGTCTTGTCGACATTGATATATAGATGATGGATCTGTGAAGAAGCCGGACTGCATTCCACACTATATTGTTCCTGCTCTTTGCTCAAGTTTAAAATGCAAGCATTTCTGAACTGTTTTGGCTAGGCCCAATAACATATTTATAGTTTTTGTGGAATTTTGTTCAGTGTCTCTGCAATGGATTGACACACCATGTACGGTTGCTGGTTGCTATTTGCTTTTACTAAATGCTGCTAGCACAGGACTCTGCTCCCTGTAACCCAGAATGAAATTAAGTGGATTTGAGAATGCTAGTTTATGCTATGTTAGGTTTTGATATACTACAAACACAGTCACTCCAGACTGGCTCCCAGGAAATTTCTAAAAATCACATACATTAACAAGAAAAGGGCCATGGTCCCTTAAACCATGGCTCAACAAACTACAATGTGTATACCATAGAACCTTTCAGTCCATCTTGATGTCACTGTCAAAGAATGAGAATAACAAAGCTATTTTAAATACTAGGAAGCCTCGTTGACTTCAGATCATGTGAGAACTACACCTATAAAGCATGTGGGGGAAAAATACCTGAACTAGTCCCTGGAGTCTTGCCAGTCCCACATCAACACAAAGGCAAGTCTCATCTCATCTTTTTTTTTTAACCACCTTGTCCCGCAGTATATTGCAGTGTTAACAGACAGTGAATGCACGGTCTATGAAGCACAGATAATCACAGCCCCAAAAACTCTCATGTATGCAAAGACGCCATGCGGGCTCAACACCTGCAAGGCAAATGGTGATGATCAGCTGCAAAGCCTATCAAGTGACAGAAAACAGCAAATGCTACCGATAAAACCCTGTGATTATCATTGTTAAGGTTATGAATAATGAAAGACACCTTCTCTTAAATATTTTGCTTTGTCACCTGGAAAGAAGTGTTTTACAAGAATAAAAAAAATAATACTTACAATACATCGCTGTTGCCATGATAAATCTTTAAAAGCTTTCATATTAACATACTAAAAGGAAAGGTGCTGCATTTGTTTTAGAAGCATAAAACTAAAATTTTCCCCGTCAAATCTTGTCAACTGTTAATTATTCCTGATGTGTATATTTGATTTAGGTTTTACTGTTTAGTAATAGGGCGGCACCGTGGGTAGCACTGTTGTCTCCCAACTGCCGGAGACAGGGTTAGATTTCTGGTCTGATTGCTGTCTAGCTGGAATTTGCTTATCTGCCGGTGTCTGTGTTGGGACTTTGTCAATGTGTCCTGGTTTTCCTCTTGTATCCTAAAGATGTGTAGTTTAGGTGAACTGGCAACTCTAAATCAGCCCAGTGTAAGGGAATCTGGATGGAGGAGAGTCTGTGTATGTGCATCCCAAACGGGGCCTTGTGCTTAATGCTGCTAGAACGAAGACTAATGCTATAGAATTGATTACAATTTTGAAAATAATATTTATTATCTTTTTAGCATTATCTTACACTTAAGAATAGTAGCTTTTTAAAACTGGCATTTAAGAACAAAATGTGCTATCTTTACCAAATAGTTGAATTAGTTGGGGTGATTTCATGTAAATTTAGTGAGTTTTTTTATTTAGATAGTTAATATTATTTAACTTAAACAGCAGACTCTTTATGTGCCTTACTCAAGGGCACAGTGATTATGGCAGCACTGAAATACTTGCAAACTGCAACTTTCACCACCAAATAACTAAATAAAAGTATGACCAAAATGAAACTAACAAAGCTATTTTCATTAACCAAAATAATTTGATTTTCATCATTCTCGTTTTGCCTAAAATTAATGAAGGCAGCATGACTAAAATGTGACTAAAACTAAAATATTTTAGTCTAAAGACTAAGACTAAATGAAATATAGGTGGCAAAAACAACACTGCTGGTGGAGGAGGTGTGAAGGCACTTGACATTTTACAAGATTGCTTGAATACAGGTACACTGCTGCCTTGATATATGCCTTAATAATAATAATAATAATAATAATAATAACAGTAACACATTTCATCATATTAAGAAAGAACTGGCAAACTCTCACAATCAGATTGAATACTCTGCGCAATACTGGCTGCATTCAGTGTTTCTGAATACCACATAAATAACTGCCCTTTACTTTTGGTTTTCAGTTAATCATAGTAACAAAAACTCCTCTACCCTATTATTTATCAGCCTTGACATCATTTGAATTTGAATTTTTAATCACTGTAGCAGTGTATGGAGAAGATTCCCATTTCCTTTCTTGATTTTTCAAAGTAGTAAAACAAGCCATTACCTACTGGGCAGGAACATTTAGAGGCAAAATGGAAAAGTCATTAATTTGATTGCAGGTGATCTGCACTACTGCGAGGCGACATGATTAGTGAACTAAAGTCAGGTCGAGTGGGAAGCAGTGACACCCTGGACGCAGGTTATTGAGACTAATCATTCAGCCCTACTGATTTCTAAACACTTCACAATGACATGCAAAGTGGCCAGCACTACTGTGCTGTTCTTTCAGAAAAGAGGCACACTGCAAATACTCCTCTATCTCTCCTTTTCTTTTTTGTTTATTCCGACTCCTGGTTTCTGTGAGTGTGAAGTAGCTGGAGCCCCATGGCATAAGGTAAAGGAAAGGAATGCTATGCATTCCCAAATTTGGGAAGGGGATGCTTAAAAGAGCTCCTCTTCTCTAATCTGTGTCAGGGTCAAGATCGGCGACAGTGCACATGCAGCAGCCATGGAAACCATGTCAATGAGCTTATTGACATGTACACAGCCAGACACCATCCCAGGATTGAACCCTGACCCTGAAGAGAAAGGCGACCCCCAGTCAAACAGCTCCTGAGACTCTGCTAATGGGAGGAGTGTTGCTGTAGCACAGAAAGCCTTTGCCGGCTGCTACGTCACACAGCCACCCATCTGCTTCCAGAGCCACGGCAGGGCGGTCAGCCAGGGGTTAAAGCCCCTCCGACAGGCACAGGCCAGCTCGTTTGCATCACGTCTAGACAGCTGAACAAAGGCGGTTTGAAGTGTGGGGAAGTGGATGGGCAGCCACAGCTCTGAAGCATTGCTCTAAGCAGTCCAAGCCAGCCTAACTGCTGGGCTGACTGCCACATGACCCACACCAGGTGTGGACAGAGCCAGGGTGGAGCAGAGAAACGTGCCCCAAGGGTCCCCGTGTCTTGCCATTCAGTATGTGTCACAATCAGCTTCATGGTACAACAAAGAGTCAAGCACGGGGGAAAAAAAAAAAAAGTGTGGCCACCTACTCTCAAAGCAGCCTACACTGACTGCCCAGTCTTTAAGTGGGTGGCAGCAAAAGTCACTAATTAACTGCTGATACCAACAAAAACAACAGCACAGAAAGGTGATTCACAAGCAAAATTGCTTAATGGCACTGTAATGACCATCCCTTCTAGACATCCTTTATTAACCCTGGGCTGTTCACGGAGCCAGCAAGATACCAGGAATGCTTAATGGATAGTGTGCACCTGAAGAATACACATCACACTTGGCAGAAGGCAGCACCTGCTGTGACTTTGGGAAAAGTGAGAGGTCAAAGTTCAGATCAGGTCACTTAGCCTCAATAGTTCAGGAAAGAACTCTAGCAAAGTGCCTCCCAAAGGGCAGACACCAAGGGATTAAAAAGAAATGTAGACAAGGACTTGTGTCCACTTTGGGGTAGCCCAGAGGCATACAACTGTATCTGTGCCCCCACTCTGAGAAATTCAGCTGCTGCTATTGACAGGATTGCATGCATGTATTTCTAAGCAGCTCAGAGGGCTATGCTTGGCTACAGACTGGAACATTGTGTACCTTCTGTGGGGTATAAAAGAGTGACTCTAACCCAGAATGTACGTGTTGATTCACAGGCAGCACTGGGGCCCAGACATGTTCAGCAACGGACAGACAGACACGTACATGGTCATTTGTGGCAGGACTACAACATTCCCCAGTTATTTTTAGACTAGTGAGAGCCTCACTCACTCACTCATAACCCTGGCAGCACAGTAAACAAAAGCCCAGACAGGACATGACGGGCCAGCCAGCCAGCATTCACACAAAGCTGCTTCTCACATGACTAGTGAGTCAAACTGCATGAGCCATGCCAGCAGGACACCCTGAGCGGGAGAGTTAGGAATGTAGCCACCCTGGCTGACGCCGACTCTCTTGTGCTGGACAGGAGGGAGGGGGGAAGGAGCACAGACAGCCCTCTTGCCCCGACCTCCGCTGGCAGAGAATGTAGGAGGTTAAAGGTGCAGGGCAGACATGGAGTGGGTGGGCAAAGACATTAGTAAAATAAGAGGTTAGGGTAAAATGGGTCAGCACTGCAAGCTGCTCTTACAAACAGAAACCTGTGCTGCTTTGGATCAGTACAGTCCAGTAACATTTCCAACAGCAATAATGACAAATGTGAATGTGCTCTTAACACCTGTGCTACCAGTGACCTTGGCAATTGAGGAGGGGAAATAAAAGGAAGGAAAGCAAAAGGAAGCTCCAGGGAGTCAAAGTAAGAAGGTGTCGTCCGGAGGTGAATGTAATAATTAAATCATATGAGGAGAGAAGCAGCAAAGCAGACAGAAATAGCGGTGGCCATGTGACAGGAGAGACATTTTCAGGGAAAAGTTATTTCAAGCCTAGCTGACCGGCATCCACTGTTACCTCCTCCCTAACCAATCTGTGACTGATGCAGTGTCTTTCACTGCAGAAAGCTATACATCCAAATGACAGTATATGGATCCCAACAAAAGCAGTTCTAAAAGACTGTGAACTCCACAATCTCACTCCCCCCAAATCATTCGACAGTGAACCCAAGATGGACTTGGCAGACACCATCATAGCACTGCATAGGCTCAGACAGTCCTGTGGCCAGTGCTCAAGTACAGATGGACCATGCAACCCTATCAGCTAGAAGCCACATAGCCAAAATTAAAATGTAAGGCCAGCCATGGTCCGGCAGTCTCACAGAGTGGGAGCTTTGTCTCCTTCATAAGAAACAAAGGCAGAAGTCAAACAATTGTGCATTGTGTGATCAAGCTGTCATTTAGAGCAGATTGATGGCCCTGCTGTCTGCCGACTCGGGACGTGCCGGGCAAAAAAACAAAAAACACAGAAATGGCTTGGAATGAGATACAGTTGCCACGGCAACAGCTCCAAAGGCAGTGACAGTGTGAACTCCATTTGGACAGGTCTGAAAATGAGGTGTACTAGTTGACCATTATTTGAATGGATGTGTTGTTTTTCACCATGGTCTTTGTCAGAATGATATCAGGCCATAAGGATAAAGTGCCTTGCATTAAAGTAGAGTGAAAACCCAGGGAATTTCAGAAAATGCAGCAGCCCGGGGACAGATTTTGGAGTGCTTCTGTCATTCACTTTCAATGCAGCAAGTAAAGCACCCAGTCAGTGGTCTCCATGAACAAACTAGAGTGTGGCAGTGGTGATTTAATAGGTCACTCACTGGAATGGCTACTTGATTTGATTGACAACCCTAAGACTTAGAAAGAAGGCCTTCAAAATCAAACACGGCCTCACACAGACATCCCGATATGTCACAAATAAAGGTCAACAAAACATAAGGTTAACAGCACACATAAGCACTGATGGGACTAAAACCAGTAACATTAAACATAGAGCCAACAAATGCCTCCAGCTGGACTGTGCAGAGATCACTCGTCGCACTAGTCAGCACTGCCAAGCCAAGAGGGAAGGGAGGAGTCCTCACAGGATGCCAGGAACATCTGGCTGCCTCCTCCATTGAGCTGTCTATGTGCCCCCCTAAATTCAGCTTTCTCCGGTCTGGAGAACACTCGGCAGCACAAGGAGAGCTGCGTCATTGCAGCTGAGCTGTTCTTTCCACTAGAGCCGGCCAAAACAAAGTTTGACTCACAGCATAAGTAAGGGTGTCCTCCAGACCCAGGCGAGACATGGTTGATGCAGTGGAAAACTGGAGAATTTCGGAAACCAGCGAGATCCAGTTTAGCTAAAGAGCTGGACTGTCACATTCTAGAAGCAGTCCACAAATCCAGTGATTAGAGTGCATCTCTGGAAGATAAACCAAATGGCCCAGTAATGCAAGACAAAAATTCACATAAGGTGCGAATACAAACTTAATGTATACACACCTAAACATGAACTGAATCATAAGCACATACATAAGTATACTCTACATAATGAGCAAAGGCACAGAGGTACTTTAGAGTTTCTGCAGAACAGACATACAGTAAAGTGCTGTGATCATGCACCATATGTTTATATGCTCAAGTATGTACAAGGGCATACTGTATATATAACAAAAACTTACATGCCAGGACAAACACACATTTCTACAAGGCATTACATACACATAGCATGCCATGCCTACAGGCATAGTCACACATTTGCAAGACAAAAACACACAGGCTACGGTACATACATAACACAAAGACAGAAACTGCACACAACTCAGATGTTATTGCATGTCCATACCTCTATACAAAAAGAATGAACATACAAAGCCGCTCCAGACCCATGTAATGCACACATATGCATATCACAGGTCTGCACAACTGAATACAAGGTGCGAACATACATAGGATTTTCAGACACACATCCAAAGATCACCTTCATTCTTTTGGACACGAAGCATACAGTATATTAACGTTATTTCTGCATGTACACACACACACACACGTAAGTACTGACAAACACGTTAACACATGTATAATGTAGATATAAAGGGGCATGCATATGTGTACCAGGTACACACAAGACACATATGTAAACAATTAAATGACAATTAAAAAAAGTTCATTCACACAGGACAGTAAAACACCATATAACTTAATAGAGCCACAGTGACCAATGGCTCTTTTTCTGCACAGATTAAACTTGTGCGGTGGAAAACTGCAGCTTCAGGAAGGGGGTCCCAAACTGCAGAACGAGGGCTGTCATTGTTTAACAGCTGACTTTCCGCCTCGCTTACAAGCCCTGTTTCGGCTGACCAAACCTTCATACCCTTCAACCATCATTGTCCAGAGCTTAACACTCACAAATGTTCCTTAGTCACACCTTTATTGGATTTGGAATAGCTCAAGCATCACCCCAGGGTGCTTCAGTCCTCCACAACCTAAGCACTCTGTGCTTGTAAAACACAACAGCCTACACATGTACAAATCCCACTCAAATGATGAACAGTTCTCCAGATTTGTCTATTTTAAGTGGAATAAAATAACTGCACCCATCACACACGGCTTAGAAAGCTCCTACTGCCAAAACTCACAAAACCCAGATATGACAAAGCCTCAGTCACATCTCAGTGGCTTATCTAAACTCAACCAGAAAGATATAAACACACACACACAACCTACCGCTAAGGTCACAGGATCTCTTCAACCTCCAGGAAACACAAATGTGCAAAGATTTCCATCACAACAGTTAAAACACTTTTAAATCTTGAGAAATCATACTTTAATAGAAACCTACCATCACCCATTGTGACATTCTCCAGCCAACCCTGCAAATCAGTTAAAACACAATCTTGAATTGACACATCACCTCAGCGAGACGTAGGGCTATCTACATATCAAATACACATCACCCACTTTGTAATAAGTCATGTAGTCTCAGAATCTCTTCTTGAACCCCAGTGCCCTCTGCACCCACATGCAAGCACTAAGCGCGCCTGTGGCCGCAGCAAACGCAAGGCACAAAACAACCAATATGGAAAAACCCTCCGAATTTGTCTAAGCGAAGATACAAGGTATACACCAAGCACCCCATGATTAGGCTGCTCAGTACCAGCAAATGGGTACAAACACATCCTCGACGCACCTGGGTGACCAGCTCCTTTAGACATTTAATACACACAGTGAAGTGACACAGTTCTGGGTGCACAGGAAATGTAAGAGACACCGAAACAGCTGCCCGAAGTGACACAATTCTGTGTCCGCGGGATGTGTAAGCGACGCAGACAATCAGCCCCGTCACTCTCAAACGCGTCTCCGCGGCTTATCTAAATCCAGCCGCTCCTGTCCTCAGCTCACTCCCGCGGCCCGCCGCTGCCTCCCCCTGCTCTTGTCACTTATTACAGTTCGTAGCGTCCTGAAGTCTCCTACCAGTCTCCTCAGCGCATACTCTCCCCCTCTTTTTTCCTGCTCTTACCCAGCCTGGGTGGTCGAATTGTTTAGTAAGTTGAAGCGGATGCTTGTCCAACCGCCCCTTCACATCAAGTTTACTCGGCGGCCCTCGGCTCCCCAGCCCCACTTACTGATTTCCATGCTCTGGAACAAAGACGACCTCTTGCAGTTACAAGTGCAGGAGACATTGGGCTGCGAAGCTGCGGCCGCGGTGCTGTTCAGCCCCATGAAGCCGAACATTGACGGAGAGCAGCCGGCTCCTGGCGAGGACGTGGCTCCTGGTGGCACCGCTGCTCTCGGCCCTGAGAGACACGGCGGTGTGGAGCTGCTCCTCCCGAGCGGATCGGACCGGATCGCTCCCCTCATTCAAGTCCAAGGAGACGCTACCGGTGCGGGCCAAGGCAGACAGGTGACGTCACCGCTAGACTGGGGGCCGCCGAGTGGCGGCGGAACGAACCAATGGCTAGGCGCCGGGGGCGGAACTAGGGTAATAAGCCGAAACGGGGGAGGGATGTGGGGGAAGGGCTAAGGGTCTTTTAAGCAGTTCGCTGAACAGGCGCTATAGAGGAAGATAGTCTGGAAGGTTTTCAGTTTGAGCCTGTAGTATGGCTTCAAAAAAAAAAAAAAGTCTGTCTGACATGTTCTTCTGCGCATGTCTCATTGACTGATCTTGAGACATGGGATTCCATTAAGTGGACTTCAACTGCGACAACTCCGCCTTTAGAACCACCTCCAGCGCGATAAAAATAACAAAAAAAGCTCACAGTGGTCGCAGTTGCTGGCGTTTTGCTGACACAAATAACCGCAGCCAAGCGCTAGATTCCCGTGTGTCGTTTATTGTCCTCCAGCCTCCCTGTTGGTGGTTTGGGAGCTTCTCGCCTACAACCGGCCGCTTCAAGATGAATTTTTGTCAGCAGAAAGGCGTAATTTAAGGTGGTATCCAGCACATAATGTACTTTTTCACGGACCATCAGCTTGTTCCACAAGCTGGCTCTGTCACTTTGGCACAATGCAGTTCCCATACCTGATAGGCATTAAGATCTTTGTTGTGAACGAATTAAATATTTAGCTGTTCATCTAAGCAAATGTATGCATACATTTAGGTGTTCTGTTGTGTTATATATGCCCAAACACCCAAATATGTTTATGCACATCTATAATTAGAGTATTACAGAAATTGGAAACGCTTGTGCTCTGTCTGTCTATTTTCTGAACCTGCTGTATCCTGAGCAGGGTTGCTATTCCAGCAATCATTAGGCATTAGGATGGAACAACCCCTGAATAAGACAGCAGTTCATCATATCTATCTATCTATCTATCTATCTATCTATCTATCTATCTATCTATCTATCTATCTAGTAGTGCCTTTCACATCTATCTATTGAAGTATATACAATAAGATTGGTGACACCATGCCACAATGGTTTACATTGTTGCTCAACAGCTGCAGTGTCCTGGCTTCAAAGTCCAGCCGTGTAGTCTGCATTTCCTCTCCATGTTTATGTATCTTTTAGGGCCGTCTTAACATATGGGCACTGGCTGGGGGCTCTAGGAGCATAGGGACCCAGAATGTTTCTGATGCCTATGTATGTTTCTGTTTTGCTGTCAAAGCTGGGGCCCCAGCGCACTACTTTTCATGGGGTCCTATGATTCTGTTAAGATGACCCTGGGTCTATGTACTGCAATGTTTCTGTCAAATTCCAAAAACATGTATGTTAGGTTTATCGGTGAAGCTAAAATGGCCTAATGTGTGTGTATGAGTGTGCTTAATGATTGTCTAATGTTCTGTCTGGGCTGTTTGGATAGGCTTCAGCCCACTTTGTAGTGCAATTACTAAATTTAGAAAATAGTGTATATGTATAGACTCTAAGTGTAGGCAGTGGCTCATAAAGGAGCATTTAACCCCAAAAAAACCTGTAATGTGTAAGTAAAAAAACAAAATTGTAACATTCGTTTCCTCTACTGACAACACTGATATAGATTAAGCTGGTCCAGGAGAACCTGCTTACCCATTTTATGGTCACAGGAAGCTTATTAAATGCAGCACCAAGAACAAGGGAGAAACTAACCCTGGACATTTCAGTTGATAAAACTGGTCTCTTAAAGTCCTATAGTTGGTTAGGTGGCATACAAAACTATATCACAGAGGCACTAGGTTTGTGCACTGTTTAGTTTAAAGCTCTTAACTTGTGTTGATCAATTCTGCAACCTTGTCCTGTAACACTTGTTCCAAAACAGTTCCCCAGATTGATGTTTACTCAATTATGTTGACTCCTCTTGTATATCCCTATAGATAGAAGAGTCTTTGAAGCAAATAGATGTAAATGAGCATTCAAAGCAAATCCAAGATAAATGTAGTGAAAAACATTAGTAAAAAAAAGGAGATAGAGATAAGAACATTTCCAAAGCAATGAAAATCCTTCAAAGAAAACCCAAGTCTTTCATGAATAAAGAATGTGGCACCAGAGTGTAGCCTTACTAGTTAGACAGGCTACCAACAGGCTTGTGGCAGATCTAACAGAGCTGCCATCTACTGCATCTGAGATCCAAAAGACTGTGCTAGTAATAACAATAGCAAAGTGGGCTTCAAGTGAGCATCAAACCAAAGCTACTGCATTAGCTGAAAAAAAGTTCACATCATATATTACTTACAGCTTTACAGGAGATGTGCAAAAGATGCTGTGACCAAATTAATTAAGATTCTGTGGTACACCGAGACCGCCTGAACTTTCATTTTCAGCACTTAGCAATACTTTTGGCAAAATATAATTCCTATTCTGAAGCATGATTATAATTTTACAAGGGAGCTTTCTCTGCTTTAGTTTATGCAAAGCTAGTGGAGACAAAAGACAAAATGTATACAGAAAAGCAGACAAGTACAGAATGAAAATCTGCTGCAATCAGCAAGAGACCGGAGATTTAGAAGAAGATTCATCTTTAAGCAATAAAATGACAAATACATTGCTCCAGTATTACTAAGAGTGTCCTGTTACAGGCAGGTGTTCAGTCAGGATACATTTCTGCCATGCTACTGATGCTTTAGAAGAGTCTCTGGCCTCATCAAGACCCTTTATAGGACAGAGGTGCAGAAACAAGATGGCTTTTAACAATAAATTATGGAAAATTCCAAGGAACTCAGTATTATAGCAGCTGTCTACATGGCACCATGGAACAGTGTCTCCATTAAGACTGATAATGCTGATAAAATTAATATCTCGAGCCGCATCAGCTAGCATGTTCAAAAGCTAAAATAGATCAAAGTTAATACAATGTATATGGAGCATTATGTATACAGAGATACACACTCTTATCTCTCAGGTGATAGATAGCAGGCATTTCATTAGTGGGGGCTGCTAACCCCTCCTTGAGCAGGACTCTTGCATTTTTCTCTTGCTGACATTTGTGAGAAATGGGGGAGGGATGTTGGGAACTGTGTGAAATACGTGGCTCTCATTTACTTCTCTCCTCCTCCTCCTCCTCCTCCCCCTGCCTTGCAGTGACCACAGTCCTTCTCTTTTTCTGGTTAGACAAGCATTTTTGTGTCTCGATGGCCAGACTGTGGTCACCTCGCTTGGGTCTGGCTCTGTCTCATATATCTGTCTGAAAGCACACTGCTGTTTGTTCTCCAGTAAATGTTTTTAGTGTTGTCCCTTTGTGGCCCTCTTTAAACTTTTCATAAATCGTGTAGTAGATTGAATTTTTAATGCAATATTAGTGAACCTGGGTCCAGTGGAGTGAGAAGACACTGTTGAGTGATGACCGTCTGAGCCTGGATGAGTGTTTCATCTAGCTCTCAGCTGGTCTTCCAAGTAAACCCCATCAAGGGCTAAAAACTCTTACTGAGACTCCCATTGAGCAATGCCTTCCCATTCTTTCAAGAGTGCTGTTAATTCTTTTACGTGGTGTCTTGGCCATTAGCAGACCATCTCAATTGTACTCAGTCCTTATTGTGCTTTACTGCATTTTGACCTACAGTTTTGGGTTTTGAAACAGCATGCTAATCTTATACCTCACTTAAAGGACCCAACTCAGGTAATACAGGTAGAGTATAACTTTTGACCTGTGTAGATATTTGATTTTCAGACCATGCACAGTGAGTGTGAGACCTCCAGACTGTTCATGTTTTTGCTCAGTGGTAGGTTTATACCACAACCCTTTTCCCACATGTTTTCACTCCACTCATACATTCCAAGACCTTCAGCATGATTTTACTGTGCCTTAAGGTGTCTGCTTAGCAAACAAAGTGTCCAAATTGGTTTTTAAACCATGAAGATAAGAGCCATTTAATTTAGCCTTCCTGATCTAATACATATAACCAACAATTCATTTAATGAACTCTACCATATCCTGATCTTGTAAGTCTTCTCAAATACAAGCATCAGCCAAACTATCCACCTTAATAAATGGGTAAGTGTCTGTGTGTCCATGATATGTCTCTGCATGTCATTCCAATAGATGTCACATCACAAATATTAATGCTGCTTTTACAATTCCCATACTAAATGGCATATAATAGAGACATATGCATTGTATGGTGCATTACAAATGTTAATGGTGAGGTCTACATTGATGACTTAGATGAGTAGCGTAGCTAGTATAATATATTGGTCTTCACATACACAGTGTGACAGATAGGGGGCGCTGTTGTCCCCTTGAACCTTCAGATCACACTCCAGACACCAGATAAAAGACCAAATATTGAATTTATAATAATAATAATGTGCACAAAGCACTCTGCACTGCCCAATACTCATACAATAACCAATCTATACACTAACAATAACTCCTCCACTCTCCCAGACGCGTTGCCACCCTTCCTCCCGACTCAGCTCGTCTGTCTGGAATTTCCCATAGTCCTGTATAGTCCATGACTTGGAAGTGCTTCTAAACCCTCAGTCCATGTGACTTCCTAGCACTTCCGGGTCAGATCAAAACTCTTCTTTTTCATCCTGGAAGTACGTCATTTCCTCTGTTACTGTGACCAGCACATACTTCTGGGTTATAGGGCAAATAAAAGTATCTGAGCCTCCCTGCAGCGTCCCCTTGCGTCCCCCATGGTATAAAGCAGGGCTGTGAAGGAAAACTCCAATGTCCATGATGCCCTGCTGGAATTCGGGGCACCTCCATGCTGCCGGAAGGGCTCCATCTAGCGGCATGGGGGTATTGGCCGGGATGAACGGCCGGCCATATCTCACAACAGCTATTCATGAAACAAATCATTCAATCTTCATTTTTCTCAGAGATTTGCCTCCATACCCCCATCCAGTAGGTACTTGGACTTGAGTACTCATTAGTGTAATAAAACACTAGGCAAAGGTAATTATACATTTTAGGGACCTGTGTACATGTTAAATGTTTCATATAGCACTTTGCAGTAATGCTATATAAAATAAGGAGTGATTGAGTAAGGCTTGTGTTGGTCTGTAAGCAAGCCAGTCTGATGCCTTAATTACTAGCAGAAGAAGGTGTTGGGATATTCAACAGGCTGAGCAAATTGAAGTACCCACCCCAGAACCTCACTCAGAATTACACCAATCGATTTCATGTTGAACCAATCACTCAATGTATCATCTCAAGGTATTTTATAGAGTGGTTTACAAAATATTCAGCCATAGGCCATCACTGTTAATTTTAAGGCTTAGTCACCTCAGCAGGGTCTAACATCACCAGACAGTAAGATAGAAGTCAGCCCTAGTATGGCTGAACTGAAGTTTCATTCTGAATGCTTGGGAAAATTGGACTGGAAAGTAACAGTGCCCCTAATGACCCCAAAGGGCATAATGAAGTGCTGAGACAAGTGCTACCAATGCTCTAGAAGTAACAAATACCAGGAGATGACAGATTTGTTGACAGGGAGCTGGAGGTAACAGAGGCAATAACTCTGTGTGCTGTTGATAATGAGAACAGGACATACAACAAAGTTTCAATGAGAGACTAAGGTCCTGGAAATAACCTTTAAAGGCCAGGCCAGCCATGCCCTGGCAGGAGTGGAAAGATACATTTTAAGTCAAGAGGAGTAAACAAAGGTTGGTTCACCTAGTGAGTGCTCATTGGATGGAAGTTAAAAGGGTAGAATAGAAATGGACTGCTCTGTTTTTGCATATAAGGTCAAAAAGAGATCACAAGGCTTATCCCACCGCCACCCAACACCTCATGCCAGTCAGCTAGTCATTTTAAAATGCAGCTTTCCTTTTTTTCTATGCTGTCAACATTTAAGTGCGTTACATAAAAAGGAAAACAAAGGCGTTTGAAATTGAAGAACATATTCAGGGAGTGAATTTACATGACAATAGCACTGAGCACACAGTGGCCTCGCAAGACTTCACAAAGGCCTCTTCATTTACCAAGGGGCTGTTTAAATATATTTTCATCACTTAGCCATTACAAGGGGAAAAATAATAATAAGTATTTTTGTTAAGTGGCCAGTGTTGTCTAAAAGCAAAATTAGAGTTCACAAAGTGATCGGCAGCGAAACAGTGCTTCGAGAAAAATGCTTTCTAGGGTTATAGCTGAGGCTCTCACTAAGTGCGTCTGATGTTAATGAGGTGAGGGCTCATTTGTGGGTTTATGGCTGTGTCTTACCCATAATGCTCTTGCTCTTTGACCAGGCTTTTGCAGGAGGCAGCACAAAGGCAACATTATGGCCCTTTGGAGGCTTATTTTAATGATAATCATACTTCCATGGCATCGCAGTGGCACATTGGTTAACACTTCTGCCTCACATTTTCAGAGATCTGAGTTCAACTACTGGCTCATTTCCTGTCTGTGTGGAGTTTCCGCAAGAACCCCCCAGATTTCCTCCCACATCATAAAGATATTGATGATAGGTAATTTGCTGACTTTAATTGGTTCACTGTGAATGAGAATTACCTGCGATGAACTTGCCTCTTATCTAAGGACAATTATTTCTTTCTGCCTGGTTTCAGCTCCCAGTTAGATAATGGTGGTCTGAATAGTAAAAATACTGACTGCAACGTAACATCATCATACACTATTAACCAGCGGTAGAGGTCCATTCTGGGACCAGCTCTGACTACACACACACACACACACACACACAATCACATGTGGCACATTCGTCAAACTCCATGCAGGCAATAGCTACACCTGAAATTCAAAACCATGGACAACAGATCCATATGGCAACTGCACTAATTACTGTACTTTTGTCAGGTAAAGTAGGGGAGCATACACTAGTACAGCGCATTGCTGCACCCACCATATGACGAAACAGCTCGTGATCCCATTCGGCGACTTCCCAGGAAGACACACGGTCCAGTCCTACCCTCCGGAAACAACCATCTATGTGCCACAGACAGGTGTTACGTGGGTGTCCCCATGATCAAGTCCAGATGCTTAGGTCCTCAACAATGAGGATCTTCTGAGCTGGATCACCATCAGTGAATCACACCACATGGCTGAAGTGCTGCAGTTGACGCTGCTTCACAATGCAGGTAATGTGCTTCATTCGGTGCTCTATGAGTAAATGCTCATTTGACACAAAGTCAAACCTGTAGTACCCAAGGATTCTCCAAAGAGACAGTCAGACCAGTCTTTGTCTCATGTCACTGGGTAGCATCCAAGTCTCACAACTATATAGGAAAACGGGAAGTGCCAAGACTCTAAGGTTCTTCGTCCTTTTGCAGAGATATCAGGAGTACCACACACCCTTATCCAGCGACCTTGTGACACCTATGCTCTTCTAATCTGTGTACTAACTTCATAGGAAGAGTCACCAGAGACAAGAATTTCATTGTTAACATTCTCTCTGTAGACAGACAATCTGCTGATGGCTGTGCCCAAGAGGTCATTAAAGGCCTGGATCTTGGTTTTTATCCAGGACACTCGCAAGCCCAGAAATTCAGACTCCTCTCTCAGTCTCTCAAGAGCCCCCATTGACTCCACAAAGATCACAGCATCACTGACAAAGTCCAGATAAGTGAATCTTTCTTTACCAACAGATGCCCGACAGACATGACCCTGCCCAACACCCAGTCCATGCAAACACTGAACAGAGTAGGAGCAAGATCGCACCCCTGACAAACCCGAGAATCAACTTGGAAAATTACAGAAGTTTTGCCTCCACTCTGCACAGCACTCACAGTACTAATGTACAGGCCAGCCATGATATCCAGCAACTTCGGGGGGACATCTCAGGATGTCTCACAGGGAAGCTCGATCAACCGAATCAAACACTTTATGAAAATCGACAAAGGCTGCAAAGAAACTCTTCCGATATTTGTATTTGTGCTCTTTGAGAACGCTCAGTGCCAGGTTGTGGTCAATGGTAGACTTCTTAGGCATAAAACCAGACTGCTCTGGTTGCTGCTAGGTCACCAAGTGATCACAGATCCTATTGAGGACCCTACCAAGGACCTTACCCAACACCAAGAGCAGAGTTATCCCCCCACAATCCAGATGATCACCTTTCCCTTTCCAGATAGGGATGAAAAATCCTGTTTTTCAGTCAGTTGGGATGATGCATGTCTCCCAGATGGAAGCAAAGATTCATTGTAATGCCAGAAGGATAGCCTTACTACCAGCCTGGAGAGGTTTTCCCTGGATACCACAGATCAGATTAGATTTCATTTAATAAAGGTAAATGAAAATACAGTGGAACCTCGGTTTACGAGCATAATTCGTTCCGGAAACATGCTCGCAGTCCTCATAAGAAATAATGGAAACTCAGATGATTCGTTCCACAACCCAAAACTATTTATATAAAAATGATTAATACAAAATATAAAGTAAAAATAAATAAAACAAATTAACCTGCACTTTACCTTTGAAAAGAATCATGGCTGGTGTGAAAGAGTTTCTAAGCTCTTGTGGGATTCCACCCAACGGGACAACACGCGGAAGAGTGTCTCAAAACAATTGCAGTCTCCCAGTGCTGTAGCAGAGACACACACACACGCGTGCGCGCGAGCGAGACACACACACAGACGCAAGAGCGAGGCACACACCTACACACACGCGCGAGCGCGAGACACACATACGCGTGCACACACACCCGCGCACGCGAGAAGAACCATCAGCTCAGTTGTGATCACATGACGCTCAGCAGACAAAGCATATCCATACTACTCGTATTGCAAGACATTGTTCGTTTATCAAGTCAAAATTTATTAAAAATTTTAGCTCGTCTTGCAAAACACTCGTAAACCATGTTACTCGCAAACCGAGGTTCTACTGTATAGAAAATAGTAAAAGTAAGTGTGTATGGTTCACAGTTCAAAAAATTTAAAACTACTTTGAAGGGATGTGTTCATAAAATAAACATCCCAGAAGGATCTAATTAGATTCATCCATTCATTTTTCAACTCAAAAATCCAATTCAGGAACATGTAGAAAGTATTAGTTATGATTGTAAAATTGTTATTTAGGAAGTAGAAATTACAGATAATGAAAAGTCTTGTGGTCTTAGGGGGTTCATCACATTATACAGTACCACCAGACAGAGTACAGAAGCAGTTGAGATGGCTAATAAACTAAATGACAACTTTTCTATTATGCCTATCTAGAGCATCATTCTGGCTCCAGGTACAGCCTGAAATCTGGAGATGTTTCTTTAGGATTTTGATTCATGCTGAATTACTTTTTCTACCACACATTCATGTTAAGAGTCTCCTGCTGCACTTCTATTGAATTGAGGCCATCAGACTAAACTAAAGTCACTGTCATGTTCATGGAACCAGCTTGGCATGATGATGTGTGCTTTATGACATGACATGTTATCGTTTTTGGAAATATTTATTTGAGAAAGGCTAGACTGTGGCCATTAAAGGGATGCAAATGGTTAGCAACAGTACTTAGGTGCCCCGGGGCAATCAAATGACCCTCATTTGCCATGAAAACATTCCCCATATCATTACACCACCACCATCACTAAAACTTACTTGACAGAATGGATTTTGGAGTCATGCTGCTTACTCAAACTTCTGATCCTAACATCTGCATGTTGTAGCAGAAATCAATATTCATTACACCAGATGACATTTTTAGAACATTTATCCAGTTTTGGTGACTATATGCCCAATTCAGCCCATTTTCCATTTCTTAGGTTGTTTTTTGTCCACAGAACCACCGCTCACTGGATGTTTTCTTGTTTATCACACCACTCTCTGTAAACTCTGGAGATGGCAGCGCATGGCAATCCCAGGAGGGCAGCTGTTTCTGAGATGCTGTTAACACATCTGGCATCAACAATCTTACCACTGTCAGAGTTGCATCGATCACATGTTTTGCAAATTTTAATGTTCGGTCAAATTAACAGCTAAACCTCTTGACCATGTCTCATTCTCTGTATATCGAGTTGCAGCCATATGAATGTCTGTTTACTTTTACAAGAGTAAAAATGCCTGAGTGTTTAGTGTCCTGTGTATTGTTAAGCTGTGTGGAGTCACATCTGGAAAAATGCAATAAGCTGGTATTCTACCCAGGGTGGCTTCCATGCTGCCTGGGTAGGTTTTGCCTCCCTGTGACCAGAGTCTTGTTTAGAAAAATAATGAATTAAACTCTTTGTATAATTATATAGCACTTTTCTGGTGCAGAGTGATGAATAATTTATTTGTTTTAAAGTGTGAAGGAAGTGACATGGCAGATGATGAGGGAGTTATTCAAATGGAATATACTGTCCAGATGATGATAATAAAGGTTGATAATAAAGGCTGATGATGAAGGTTGAGCAAATGTCAAAATAAATTCTTCAGGCACAGAGCAACACACATATGGTGGAAATAGCATAGTATCTTTATCTCATTTTCAGAAACTCAGAGTTGCATGGGGTTGAATCCTATCCCAGCAGCATCAGGTACCAGTCCATCACAGGATCCAATTTGGAATCATTAGTAAACCTAATCTACACATATTTAGTATGTGGGAGGCAAACCCCAACACCAATGGGAGAGCAGGAAAACTCCCCATGGACGATATCTGGGTGTAAAATACAAATCTAAAATGCTGAATCCATGAAGCAGCAAGGTAGTTAAAAATAGCACCTTAAGGGCCATCTTGATTTGAAGTTATTGCACACACACACTAGGTAGACAGGAAATGACAAGTCATGTTGGACTCAATGGCCTGCTCACTGCAAAACATTTTCTTATGTTGTTATGTAAAATAAGGTTCTTTTGACAGATGTCAAGAATGGCACACTCTCCTCTCTTCCAGGCTACTCTGTGGCCTCTCTGCTGGTGTTTATTATAAAGAAAAGATAACAATAGACCTGAAGAGAAAGCATAAGAGGGAGCTGTGGTATCAAAGGGACAGGCACCCTCTAGTGGGAACACCTAGGAACAGCACTCACCTTCTGCAGCCTCTCAAACCTGCATTCCAGCAAACAATGTTTATTTATACAGACAGCACTTTTGAATGGGAAACATCATCCAAAGTGCTTGGGTATAAAACATTCAAATACTGGTATCAGACATGTTTAGGGTACAATGAATGACTGAGTTGGAGATGCCTGGCAGAGACCATCACTGACCCACACACACTGCTTCATACTATTTTGTCTTTCAGTGGGAAAGAAGTAGAGGACTTTGATCCTCAATATAGCGTCCAAATTACCATGCTTAAAAATAGTATTCACCCCATTAGAAGTTTTCATATTTTCTTGTTATACACCTTGGAATTACATTACATTTGATTTGACTTTTTTGACACTGATCAACAGAAAAAGATTCTTTAATGTTAAAGTAAAGAGACATCTCTGAAAAGTCTTTGAAATTAATTAGAAATACAAAACACAAAATGATCGATTACATAAGCATTCCCCTCTTTAAATATGACACACCTAAATCATCGTTAGTGCAACAAATTGATTTTAGAAGTCACACCATTAGTTCAATGAAGATCACCTGTCCAGGGTTTCAATTGATTATAGTCTAAATGCACCTCATCTGGAAGGGCCAACTTGTGGCAAGTTAGTATGGTAGCTCTAATCTACACAATGGAGACAAAAGAACAGTCCAAGCAACTCTACGAAAATGTGACTGAAAAAGTAAAAGTCAGGGGATGGAGACAAGAAAATTTCCAAGTCACTGAATATCCCTTGGAGTCCAGTCCAGTAAAGAGTATGGTACAGCTTTAAATCTGCCCAGATCAGGCCACCCACATAAACTAAGTGATCATGCAAGAAGACTAGTTATAGAAGCCCACCAAGAGACCTATGAGAACTTTAAAGAACTTGCAAGGTACAGTAGCTGAGATTGGAGAGAATGTGTAGACAACAACTGCTGCTTCACCAGTCATATTTTATGGGAAAGTGGCAAAGAGAAAAAGTACACATGACATTTCAGCTAGAGTTGGACAGAAGGCACATGGGACATTCTGAAGTCAGCTACATGAAGGTTCTATGGTCTGGTGAGACCAACATCTATCTTGTTACCCATTAGACTAAGTGACTTATTTGAACATTTTACTTTATGGAAAACACACCATCTCCATGGTGGTGGTAGCATCAGGCTGTGGGGATGCATCTCTGCAGAAGGCTCTGTAGGGCTTCTGAGGGAAGAGGGGTAAATGAATGTGGCTAAATACAGGGACATCCTGGAGGAAAACCTAAAGCAGTCTGAAACCTGCTCCTTCATAGAAGAAAGACAACAACCCCAAGCATACAAACAAATGGCTTAAAAATAATGTAGTGGCTGAGTCAGAATCCAGATCTCAATCCAATTGCAAATTTGTGGCTGGCCAAGAAAATGTCTGTTCAATCATGATCTCCATTTAGCCTGACAGAGCAGGAGCAGTTCTGTTGTAGTAAGTTCTAGTTTCAGCTAATGTTATTATTGATTTGTATAAATCATTGAACTTGATGAACAACCTCTTGAAATATCATGTTTGGACTTTGGCTATATTCAGCTACTCTTCAGTAAAATCCCTTATATCTCTGATACTCGCTTTAATAATAGTGTCCTGTGTCACTCACGTGTGATTGGGAGGCAGTAAAAAGGCCTGAAAAATAGTAGTACCACGCCAGACCAGGGGGTGGCGAGCTGCACTGACTTTCTCTCTCAATCCTGACTAGACCATCCATGAAAAATTCTGCTAGGTCCCTTCTGGTACCGGCGCTATTGATGACGTCACTTTCTGGTCCTGAAAACGACACTTCCAGTTCTGGTGCTATTGATGACGTCACTTCCAGTCCCAATGATGTCACTTCCTGTCCCGGCCTTTAAAGCCACCATATTTGCACTCTTAAATCAGTTCTGTTTTGGACTCCAACCTGTGAACAACTCAACCAAAATACCCATTTGCAGCCATGGCATAACATACGGGTGGCTGCCCCAAATCTTTTTGATGACTGTGGTCTGTTATTGTGACACCTGTTATTTGTTATTTGGAAAAATTGTGATGGTCATAATACTGTCTCAGACATTCACTACATACAGCATGATGTCCCTCATGCTAGTGCCGAAGAAAATCAAATTAGAGAACTCCTCTGTAAAAAGTCAAAAAATGAATAAGCCAACTACCAGGCTCAAACCCAAAAATCTCCTTCACCAGCTCCACCGATGGTGTGACATGGGAGCTTTTCAAATTGTTGAGGGGATTTGATATTGCAAAGCCTCCACTATGATGACATTCAAAGCCATTCTTTGCAGATACACCCTTGTGACTTCTTTCAAGGCCCTTCATACCTGATGTGTTGTGTCTGTGAGCAGACAAGGTTTGAGAGTGAGCCAGGAGATTTACAAAAATCCAGAAACCAGGAGATTAGAAAAAAGTACGACAAAGCCAAAAAATGAGACAAAAATCATGGTCAAAAAACAAGAGCAAAAGTAACAATACAAAGAAAGTACAGTATATGCTTACATATAAGTCGGGTCTTGAAACCCGAAAAATTGATCATAAAATCAGATCCCGATTTATACGCCTGTTCAAAAATACGACACATTTTTTTTTTTACATCTTCTTGCCTCCTCCAATCTCGTATCAGTTTATCAGATGCATTGAATTTTGTTGCAGCAGCTGAGTTAACCAGTTTCTTTTGCTACTTCAACAACGTTTAATTTAAAACCAGCTTCATAATTTCTTCTGATTGAACGCTCCATTCTAGATCAGGGATGCTCCTACGATAAAGGTGTATGAGGGTGTGAGATACAAAAATTCAAAACAGTGCAAATGTCGCTTCGGAATATTTTGGGTATTATGTTGTGGTCACGTAGGCACAACAGAGAGAGAGGTTAGGAGTACACGCTGATAAAGCACATTGCCGCACCCATATAGAAAAAAAAGGCTTCGTTCTCCGTGGTCACTCTCTCAGGTGGGTGTTAACATATCATAATCTCTTGTACCAATAGATTGAGTTTTCTGCATTTCACTTATATAACCGACATTATAAAATACCAGAAATTATACTGTAAAATCAAGTCCTGACTTATCCACGGGAGAACTTATCCGCGAGTATATACGGTAATTAAAAAGCAATTTGAAAACAGGTTTTCTATCTGTAGCTTGGGCAAGGAAATGATTCTACTGATGATGTTTTATCCTGCTACATTGTTATGAAAGGTTTTGATTTTAGAAGGTATGCCCCTAACAACCTGTGTGTTTGTCTTAACAATGGGCACATACAATAGTGGTGAATGTGAAAACACAAGATGGCAATTGAAGGGCCCAAAAATTTATCACAATGAAGATTAAGGGAATTGCAAAACATGTCAGATGTCAGAATTTGCTTCATTGATCCAAAAACAAAAAAACAAAACAACATGAGCATAAAATTACAGGATTTGATTCAGGAAAACATAAAAAATCACAAAAAGAACTAAAACCTAACATTATGATCTTTTTGCATGGGACAGTTGACTTAAAAAGGTCTCCACACCTAGCAATAATTAATTAAAAGCTAAAAGCGCGGCTGCAAGCACCAGAGTGACTCAGCGTTTTACTTTTGATAATTCTCTCCCACTCACTCTCTTTCTATTTGACTGGTTGCTTTTTGCCTCTCTTTGTTTCTGTGTGTCTATTTCCTGTCACATTTTTTCCCTTCTTTCTCAAAACCTTCACAAACTGTAGGCAACTTTCCTCTTTTCTTGTTCTTTGCTCATCACTTTACAGGCTTCACTTCCAAATGTCTTCATTACGGACTTTTGCTTTTTGCATGAAGACAAGAACATTCCAGGCTGCAAGGGTGTGAAAGAATTTGCCAGGATGATTGCAGATCTCATAATACTCATTTTGGAAATGATCATCAAGACTTACGTGGTGATTGTTTTACAAAATTTTTTTTTTTTGATTAGACAAGATGTTCATGTCACAAAATCTCAAAGGTGAATTTTTCGAGTTATTAACTCCAAGTTTCTGATGCATTCATTTAGGTAAATTGTCAAAAAGAAGAACAAACAGGATGTTCACGGAGGAATACAGGGAATTGTTGTGCCTTCATCTGATGCAGCCAGCAGCAAATTATTCTTTCACATTCCTTTTCATTAGAGTTTTGCGATTTGCTGTGCTGCATTATTGGGGACACAGTCATTCTAGTGCTGTTGGCTTCTCTTTCCACTGGATATGATTGTAATTGCAACTTGTGTATGCTATGCCTCAGATTGACTGATTGCTGTTTCTAAATTTCTTCAGGCTCTCTGTATTGTCAGAAGGGCCACAAAGAACAAGGACCCTGGGGGAATTGCCTAAAATTAAAAACTAAGAATCAGTGATTATGCTGGCAGAGAAGGAAACCTTGAGGGGTGAACTGGGAGATGATTAGACTGATACTAGGAGTGAGTAGACCTGATCACGGTCATGCTGGGATTTATGTTCTAAAGTGAGAGGTAAGGAGTAGGATCATACAGGAAATCAATGGCTTAAAGTGGAAGTAAGCAGACCTAGTGAAGAGTCATAGTGAAGTCAGAGGTTAAATAGGGTGTGACAATATATGACTAAAATGAAACCTACTTTGAGTCATATTGGGAGTGAGAGGTGAAAGAAATCAATAGGTTAAATCTGTTATGATTAGGAGTCTCAACCATAGACAAAAGGGGTTGCAAGGTCTCCAAAATTAACCACAAACCAGGTGAGGCTTATCTAGTGTGGTGTATATCCCAGCCAATACCACTAAGCCGCCAGGTGGAGCCCTACCTGCAGTATGGAGGTTCCCCGAAGACCAGCAGGGCATCATGGACATTGCAGTTTTTATACGCAGCCCTGCTGGATGCCATGGGAGCCACTAGGAGACGCTGCAGGGAGGAACAACAGGTTTTTTCCCTACGCCCCGGAAGCACACATGGACAAGGGGAATGACGTGCTTCCGGGGTGAAGAAAAGAACTTTTACCTGACCCGGAAGTGATACAGGATCACATGGACTGGGGATTGGGAACACTTCTGGGTCAGGGTATATAAAAGGACTGCGGGAGCTCCCAGACGTAGAGCTGAGCTGGGTGGAAGGGTGGCAATGCGTCTGGGAGTTGGAGAATTGTATTATTGTGTTTATTAGTGATTTATATGAGTATAGTGGAGGAGAGGGTGCTTTGTGCACTGTGGCGATTTAATAAAGTCAAGTATTGGACTTTTGCCTGGTGTCTGGAGTCGTGGACAGGGGTTCAAGGGACCGATAGCGCCCCCTATCTGTCACACTAGATATAGCCTCACCTCTAGGTATCCAGTATCTAGCTACTACCAGCAGGCTTCGGCCTGCTCATGCTCAAAATAGGGAAGTGACTTTAAAAGTTAAAAAAAAGTAAAGACTATCCCAAAATGTATCTAAAATGTTTTACAATGGAAAGAAAACTCTAAAAATATAGCTTATAATAAAATCATAAATCACAAACAGCGCAATACTTGTAATTCCATCAATCACCAGAGTGTATTTGATATGAACTTCAAAGCCCAGCTTCCTTTAAAAGGTCTGAGGGCCTTAACAGAGAAGGATGGATGGATGACTCTGACTCTTCAGAATCCTTGCACCTGCAAAATACAAGGAACACAAGAGAATCTTAAAACACACATAAATATTACATAATTGTCAGTCAGTCATTTTCCAACCCACTCAGTCCTTAACAGTGTCTTGGGAGTCTGCTGGAGCCTATGCTAGCTAGCATACTGGACAAGGCAGGAACAAACCCTGGACAGAGCACCTACTATATAATAACTAAATGGAATAAGATTAACAGATAACACAAAATTAGACAAATAATAAATGAACATAACAATATTATAAAAAATGATGTAAAATAGTAAACAACACTTAAAAGTGAACAAGTGAGATAAAAAGAAGAACTTTAAACAAGAGCCAGGGCAGGGACTCTGGCTTGATCATAACATTGAGGACTGATTTATTAACAAAAACAGAAAAATAAGAAAAAGGCACCAAAAGGGAAATAGGATTTGGCTTAAAGGGAATCTGAGTTGAACAAGTCCCCAATCACAACCCAAAGAGAAGAATCCAGTAACCAGAGATAACAAACAAAAAGTAGTAGTTACACAACTCTAATGAAAAACTCAATGATCTACTGCTGGGTTCCCCTCTCTGACCTGAATAAAAGGGCAGTGGGAAGACCCAGAAGATGTGATGCCAGAGTGGCCCTGCCTCCTGGGGCTCCATCCTCAAGGTACAAGGAATAGAAGAACATTTAAAGACATAATACACCATTAAATGATAAATAGATCTAACAGAAACCACATGAAAACTTGAAAAATAATCATTCAGTGGTAAAATAAATGTGTATCTTAACTGTAGCATAACAAAATCAGAGGTGAGGAGACACTTTCAGAAACACACTTGGATTAACAAATGAACTGGGATATGAATGAACCCTCAAAGCGTCACAATGAACTGGGAATTCAACCACTGCCTTTATTTGGTCAGGATGACACAGACTGAATTGGTAAGTAAAAGGCTCTGTTCACATTCCAAATGTTAATTAATGGCTGTCCTGGTAGGTTGAGAGACTTCCTGTTAGACATACTAAGCCAGGGGTTTCTCAGCTCCAGTCCTGGTGGTCAGCAGTGGGTGCAGGTTTTCATGTTTAGTCAGTTTTATAATTAGAAGCCAGCCCTAGCATAAAATGAAACTTGGTATTTAGTTATATGGCTTATTAGTGCTTTCATTCTTCCAAGACTTAAACTTTATCACATTGTACATATTTTCATTATCTGTGAACCTTATGGAACCTGAATCCATATGTTTTGTGACCTGGAACAGATTTGTACCTCTTGGCCCTTCCCTTCTCTCTCATTTATTTCAAAACATTGTACCAACACAGATACTACATGATGCCCATACACAGTTTTAAATGGAAGCACGTTAGCTGTAGAGCTGCTGGTTACTTTGCACCTTATTACTAACTGATGGCTGGTTAAGAAAACAGGTAACAATTAAAACCTAAATGCAGCTGTTTAAAACTAAAATAGGCAATTAAGGGCTCTGAATCTTAACAACTGAATGAACTAAACCTAAGGCCCAAAAGCAAATTGCTTTAGTGGTAAATAAATGTGGTCAATGAATTAACCTGCTGCCACTGTGAACCTCCAGGACTAGAGTTGGTTACCCCTGCACTACGTTATCAGTGTACAGACTTCAGCAAGAGGGCAAAACATGTTATGAGACAAGATCACGAAAGAAGACAAGGCAAGGAAACAAACAAATGGTCAAAACTAGATATCAACAAGAGAAACAATAAAACCAGAAATACTAACCTAAATATCAAAGTCTAAGTTCATAGCCAAAGTCAATATCAAACAATCGATCCAAATAAAGCCTGCAAATTGCAAAAAATGAATCTAATCTCAGATAAATGCAAGTCCACTTTTAAGAGGTTGCATTGATTATGTCAGCGTGGTAACCAACCCATTGCATAGTGGGAAGGATTCCCATGACAAAGAGTGATGTGCTGACCATGAAATAGTGGAGTATGGAGGAAAAAAAAATGGCATTGAAAAAAAAATTTGAAATCTAAATAAAAATCTGCTGCCAGAAAATGAACCCCTGGAGCAGAAAACAATACTGACCTGAACAAATGTGTTGGTATCCTTAAAGTTCATTTAAAAAGTGCTGTATACCTCCTGAAAAGTGATTAAATGAAAAGGAATTGTCCCAAGTATACCTTTGATATGTCTGCGATAAAAGCAAAGCAAGTGTGACAAGAAATCAAGCATTGCTTATTCTACAAAGTTATTCTACAATGGCATGGGCACATTTGTTGGTATCACTAGAAAAGATCAAAAATAATTGGATTAGGATGATTTTTCAAACTAGCTGTTTAATTAGTATCACAATCAGTCATTCAGAGTTATTTAAATCAAGAAAAGTAGTCATTCTGGTGCTCTGCTGTGAGGTATCACCAAGCTCATCCCACTGAACATGGACCAGACAAAGGAAAGGACAGAGCTGTCTGAGGAGATCAGAAGGAAAATGACAGACACGCTTGTTAAAGGCGAAGGCTATAAGACCATCTCCTTGCAGGTTGATGTTCCTGTGGCAACAGCTGCAAAAATTATTAAGAAGTTTAAGGTCCATATGACTGTAGCCAATCTCCCTGGATGCGGCTGCCAGAAGAAAATCAACAAAAAGCGAAAAAAGCGAATGCACCATCCGTCACTTTTTGAGTAGCAGTGGGCTCGTGGGAAGAAGAACCAGGAGGACTTTACTGTTGAAATAAAAACATAAAAAAGTCAGAGTGGATTTTGGCAAAATATATATTAACAAGCCACAATACTTTAAATGTACGCTATAAATAAAACTGATTTGACATGACTTGACTATGTGCACACACGAAAAAATGTAGCTTTCCAAGAAAAGAATACCATACCTACTTTGAAACATGGAGGATGCTCGGCTATGTTTTGGGGCTGCATTCCTGCATCTGGCATGGGATGCCTTGAGTCTGTGCAGAGAACAATGAAATCTCAAGACAATCAAGCCATTCTGGAGCCAAACATACTGCTCAGTGTCAGAAAGCTCTGTCTCAGTTGGAGGTCATGGATGCTCCAATGGGATAATGACCCAAAACACACAGCTAAAAACACCCAAGAATGGCTAGGAATAAAACATTGCATTATTCTGAAGTGGTCTTCCATGGGCTCTTATTTGAATCCTATCAAGCACCAATGAAAGAAATGAAACATGCAGTCTGGAGAAGGCCCCCTTCAAACCTGACACACCTGGAGCAGTTTGCTCAGGAACAGTGGGCTAAACTACCTGTGGACAGGTGCAGAAGTCTCTTTGAGAGCTCCAGGAATCGCTTGTTTGCATTGACTGTGTCTAAAGGTGGTGCAACAAAATATTAGGTTAAGAGTTCCATCATTTTTGTCCATGCCAATTCCACTTGTGTATTCTGTTAAATCAAAACTCTAAATCAAAGTCTACAGCATGAAAAATGATTTGTCAATTTCAAGTTGTAGTGTAGTGTCTTCATTTTCTGTGGAGGAGTACCAGCAAATTTGTCCACATATCATTTTTATCATTACGGAAAAGCCTGAGAATAATTTAATGCAAAAAGCAATTATAACAAGTTAAATACAAGCTGAGGAGACCTGTAAGAGTCACACTCGAGGTCAGTGACTGACTCGGCCAGTAAGTGAGACCTGCTCAGGGTCACAGTGGAGATAAATGACTAAACTGGGAAGAGAATAGACCTTCACAGAGTATCACTAGAGCTGTGCTGAATGCACATGTGCACACATTTGTGGCCACGTGCATGAGTGCTCACTTTGTAATACTTGTTTCTTCTTCTTGAATTCAATAACAAAGTATTAATTGCCAAAGCTCAGCAGACAGTCAACAAGAAAGCAAACTGCAGAAGCATACGTTTCTTTCTAGAAATGTACATGTGAGGCTAACGGCTCTATTAGCTGTCGTTGTCTAATCCAGCAAGGGCCACGGATTGACACCTGTGAATTGTGACATTTCCCAGATTTTTACAACAAAATGTTGCTTTCTTTGTCTGGGACTTTGTGATCTATGAAGGAAAACCTTCTTTTGTGAGCATTACAAGGCATGGGCTGCCTACTCAGAGGTTCATCTTAAATGACTGACTGGGTTTCGGTTTGGCAGGAATCATGGGTGTTGAAATCCTGCCCAGATATTCACTGGCCAACTACAGCAGTCTGGGACTGAAACCGCTGCTCTGCAATGATACATTCCAGACCTGATGGTGATGAGCAGAGAAAATAAAAACCAAAAAAAACCAAGGTTCTTATTTTTTTTTCCCGTCAGCCAGTTCCTTCCCATTTTATTTTCTGGCAGCCCTTTCTCATTCTCCATCCCATTATCTATGCAATTTCCTTGTTCCTGTTCAAAGTCAATGGCATCTGGAGCCTATCCCAACATAAGTGAGGTTAAGGAAGAAACTATCTCAGGAAGGGGCGTCTGCCAATTAGTGGGCACACTCACGCATGCAAACAGGGGTCATACAGCTTCACTGATCCTCTTAACATTAGAAGGAACTTGTGATGCAGGATCCTGTGGAAAAATCACAGGATGTACCCCTTCCTCACAAGAAATGACACTAAAGAGGAATATTTTAATGCCCTTTGTAAAGGGAGTGGGGGACAAGTGTCTCAATTATCAGTGCTCTGCCGCTTGCCTATCCTATAAATGCCTCTTCTTCAGGGATAATTGAGCTCAGAGTCTGTCACGGCTGTGTTTTGCAGCTTGTGAGTCACTCATACACACAGCTCCTCTGGTTTGGATGAGGGCCGGGATGGTGGGTGAAGCTGAAGGCACCTCCGTCATGGCGAAATCCAGGCTAACTTTAAAGGTTCTGGCTAGATAAGGCTTCTTCTTTTGACAGACTCGCTGGGCTGCAGCACAAAGTGGATTTCCATTTGTCCATGTACTTTTACAGACCTGTGTGCTCAGAGAGTAGGATGCCAGTCAATTTTTTTTTATTTTAAGAATTCACCCTCAAGCCAGTGTGAATAAGGAGGTCATGGAAGGAGAGAAAGCCGGGCAAGTTTAACCTGTTGGAAGGATTAAAGGGTGGCCACCTTGGGACAGTTTTGGGTGTCTGAACCTTTACATTTAGGATAATATTTTGGGGTGCACTGAAGGCAGTGGCTGGCAGAAGAGGCTGTAGTTGAGGTGGCTTCAGGACTTTAGTGGACACCCGTGAAAGTAAAATGCAGAACAAAGACCATATGGCTGGCGCTTCTTATAAGATGGAGCAACAAAACATGGGATAGAAGTTAAGGGTGACAAGTCATTGGCATGGAGGCAGTGCACCCACATTAATAAGACAGGCAAAGGAGGTAAGAAGGAAGTGAAGTGTTCTGAAGGTAGTCCAGTGGGTAAGCCACCTCTCCAACTAGTGAAGGCGCCATTACAATTAATCACATCCGTTGAATACCCATTTTTAAAAAATAAATAACAAATTCTCTTAAGGCTGATCCACTCACATGGACTGTGTCAGCAGCATGTCAGATTAAACAAGAGCCAAGCCCATTTTTTGTATTTAAAAATTTCAATGGGGCTTCTTGCTCTGGCATCCCAGCACATAATAATTTGCTGAATCTTTTTCTGTCCAGTACATCGACTTTAATGCATTTCGGGGTATTCATTTATGTAAGTGGAATTTGGTGGTTCGAGCAACACATCTTTATTTTATATAGCACCTTTAACAGCATGTAGCCTTGCAAGATGCTTTACAGTACAAATCAATTGTAATATCAAATATTCAAAAATAAGCAGTAAAATATGCATGCAATTATTTAATCAGCCAGTCATGTGGCTGCAGTACAATGCCAGGAGTTTCCATTAATATTCACATCAAAAAATGTAAGCTCTGTGATTTTGACTGTAGCATGATTGTTGTTGGGTTGAGTGTTTCTGAAACTGCTGCTCTCCTCGGATGTTCACACACAACAGTCTCTATAGTTTACTCAGAATAGTGAGAAAAACAAAGAAAACCTTCTCTGGATAGAAATGCCTTTGTGATGGGAGAAAATGGCCTGACTGATTTGAGCTGAGAGAAAAACTACTGACACCCAAATAAGCACTCTGTATAACCGTGGTGAGCAGTAAAGCATCTCAGACCTTGAGATGGATGGGCTACAACAGCAGAAGACCACATTGGCTTTCACTCCTGCCAACCAAGAAGGGGAAGTTGAGGTTGCAGTGGGCATTGGTTCACCACAGTTTATACCTAGAAAAACATTGCCTGGTTTGATGAAATCTTGATTTCTGCTGAGGCACACAGATGGCTGGGTCACAGTTTGGCACCAATAGCATAGCAATAAACCCAGCCTGCCTTGTGTCTGAGCTGGTGTGTTGTGGTGTAATGGTGTTCGGATTGTTTTCTTGTTGCACTTCGGGCCTGCACGGCCTATTTCCGTTTTGCTGCTGACCATGTGCGTCTCTTCATTATCCACAGTTTACCCATCTTCTAATGATTATTTACAACTTGAAAATGCACCATGTCTAACTCAAGTCACCTCAGACTGGTTTCATGGACATGGCAGTGAATTTAGTTTTCTTCAGTGACCTTCTTAATCACCAGATCTGAATTCAATACAACACTTACGGGATGTGGTAGAACAGAAGATTCACAGTGTGCATCTCCAGAAACTGAATGATACAATCATATCAACACGGACCAGAATCTCAAAGCAATGTTTCCAACATCTCGTGGAATCCATCCCACAAAGCAACTGAGGCAGTTTTGAGAGCAAAAAGAGGTCCTACCCAGTATTAGTATAGTGGTTCTAATAACTTGCTCTTTGTCAAGCAAAGAGGGTAAAATTTTCAGATATGGGAAGGCCTTTCAAAGCTAGAAGTTCAATTAGTACAGTACAGAGGGTTGTAATGGCACTCTTAAAACTCCATGCATCTCCTTAAACTGATCTTCTCATCAGTGGGTGGCAGGAAACAGGAGTCTATCCTAGCAGCAGTCGGTCAAAGCAAGACCTGCGTGATTGGTGATAAATACGACTACAGTCTGTTAGGCCCGGTGACAAGTCTGTGTGCACACATGACCTGAGTATTCATCACTGTGCTTGCCAGCATTGTATACATACACAGCTGAGTTACCTTATAGAAAGGTATATATTTAATTTTACCTGTTAATAAAATCCCTTTTGACTCATTGCCTAGCAGATTGTGTATAATATGGAACCAGCGCTACATACAGAGGACAAATTAAAAAAAAAATAAAATCCAGCATGCTGGGTAAGGGAGAAAAAGCATCTCAGTTTCTATGACTAACCGATCACTCCTCCGCCTCCTCCTCCTTTTCCTTCAGGGTGAATTCAGCTTCTTGCATTCTGCCAGACGCTAACCTTCAGCTCCCCCCACCCAGACTCTGTTGCACTATGAGAAAATCAGGGGCTTAGCTAAATAATGCAATGTGCGGTACTAAATCTGGATATAAGAAAGCCAAAATGGAAATCAGAAACAGTCTCTTTTCCTGAAAGCTCTCGCCCCCTGCTAGCAGACTGTTGTCCTTCTCTCTGCAGTGAGCTCTGGCTTTGAGGTCAGGAGGAAGGCCTGCAGTCAGCTTAGCAAGAACATTAAAAGACAGGAAAAGGTGTCGCACTGTGGCTGCACTCTGCAGGCTTTGCCTCCGTGCACGTTATGCAGTCTATCGGAAGGCAATTTTGAAGTGTGACATGTCACTTTCTCTAACATGACTGTTGCTGTTTTTAAATGGGTAGGCAGTAACTGTGTAGTGTCCTGGCAGTAAGTACATATCTACTGCCACCCTAATACTGCCTGTGGGGTGACTAAAGGGAAAGACCCTTGCTGCCAGACCACCAGCTAATGTTGTGCCTCTTTGTGAGGTGCCATACAATGATTATTCCTCAAAACCCTGGCCAAATGACAATGAATTCTGGGCCCTCCGATGGGTTTCCTTTCCTATCCATGGTGTTTCACCCTGTAACAGAATGCATGGGTGGGACTCAGCTTTACATCGCTTGTTCATGTGCTTCATATTTTCTAAACTCATTTTGGAGATTTAACTGGCACATTACATATACTAAAGTGTCCACCCCTCATGGTGAACCAAATCTCTTTTTTTATTTTAGGATATACAGTATATACAATACAATTTATTTTTTGCATAGCCCAAAATCACACAAGGAGTGCCGCAATGGGCTTTAACAGACCCTGCCTTTTGACAGCCCCCCAGCCTTGACTCTCTAAGGAACAACTCCCAAAAAAAACCCAGTAGGGAAAAAATGGAAGAAACCTCAGGAAAGGCAGTTCAAAGAGAGACCCCTTTCCAGGTAGGTTGGGCGTGCAGTGGGTGTCAATACAATACAGTACACAGAACAGAACAGAACAAATCCTCAATACAGTATAAAAATAAACATTTTTAGAAGTACGTAGCAGAATTTAACAATGGATGACATCACATAAAATAATTTGGATTTGTTTAGAGTCCTGGAGACCTCATCCATCAAGCTGCCTCCCCCATTTGGCCAGTGCTGGGCCAGCCAATCCGATGAAAAGACCTCTCTTTCCCATGATTCCAGCGATCCTCCATCAGGGATGACTTTACCATAAGCAGGCACAATAACTTGGCAGGTGGGCCGTGGCACCAATTGCCACATTTGAGTACCGAGAAGAGAAACAGAATAGGTGAGGGTTAGTATCAAATTATAACTATCATGTTACTTATGTTTTAGTGCTAATGACTGACAACAGAGATGCAGTCTGTACAGATATATATGTTACAACATTTCACAAATTTGCTGTTATTGTCATGCATTGATTTAATAGTGCTCTTTTTTGTGTGGAGGTAGAATTCTTCATGCTTCATTCATGGGATAACCTACCTCAAGTAGATAGAGGAATAAAGCCTGGAAAAACAAGACAGAAAGATCACAGACAAGGAAAAGGAAAAACATTCAGTAAGTGGTCAGAGCCAAGGGATATCACTAGGGGGCGCACTTCACACGACACGTGCTTCAGGACAGAGAGGTTCATAATAACCCCAAACCACCATTCAAGGGGGATCTTGGCAACCCAGTAGATTATTTAATGCAACAGGGGACCACCATGTCCTAGTTGTGTAGATGTAAAGGTCCAGAAGGTCAGACAAATGCATATTTTCCATTTAACTGCAAGAGGAAGAATCAGCAAGTAAGATCTGAAGTCCTGCTATACTTAGAAAAGGGATGTCAGGCAGCTCACTAGTAACCATGGCACTTTAAATAAGGTAACTAAATACCAGAAACATCCAAGAGTTGACAAGAA